>NC_044996.1:71492863-71792863 GCF_008728515.1 Papio anubis | reverse complement strand
CCATTGCATATATACCACATTTTGTTTATCCATTTATCTGCCATGAGAAAAGGTGCACAGTGAGTCTTATCTGAAGGACAGAGGCAGTTAATTCTCAGCATACACCATGGCAAAGTGATCCTTTGTGGTTAGCTGCTCAGAACACAAAAGGGTATTTGTTTGTGAGGGATTCTCGACTGTCCCTGCTTTCCAGGAGCACAAGGCTCAAATAAAATTCTAAATTGTCACATGACACACCATCTTTCTCCTTTTCAGGTTGGTGGGGGTGGGGGGAAGGAAAGCTCAATCTAACGGTGCATTAAAAAAAGAGATGCAAAGACAAACCTCTTAGACACCCAGCAGTGTCAGAGAAAGAAATAGAGCTAGCCCAATTGTTCAAATGTGTTATTAATATTTCTTTGTCCACAAACTTCCAGAATTACCTAATAACTTGGAGTAGATGTAAACAAAATCAAAAATGAAACTTGACAGTTACTTACTCACTAGTGCTTCCTCATTTTCTAGGGAATCTACTAGTAATTCTGTGTCCTCCAAGCAAGCACATGAAATCTATCATTATATTTCTCTTAATTAAAACTATTAAACTATGTTCTGTGAAATAGCCAATACCTCATAACTGTCAGGCCTCTGAGCCCAAGCTATGCCATCATAGTCCCTGTGACCTGCATGTATACATCCAGATGGCCTGAAGCAACTGAAGATCACAAAAGAAGTGAAAATAGCCTTAACTGATGACATTCCACCACTGTGATTTGTTCCTGCCCCACCCTAACTGATACAATATATTCTCCCCTGCCCTTAAGAAGGTACTTTGTAATATTTTCCCCCATCCTTAAAATATACTTTGTATGCCTATCCCAAACCTATAAGAACTAATGATAATCCCACCACCCTTTGCTGACTCCTTTTTCGGACTCAGCCCGCCTGCACCCAGGTTAAGTAGCCTTGTTGCTCACACAAAGCCTGTTTGGTGGATTCTCTTCACATGGACGCGCATGACAAAGATGTGATTCACCCCCAAGAAAAGTGAAGATATTTTCACTTGGTAAATTGTCAGTCATACCTCCAGGCTCTGTGCACATTTTCATAAGTAAAAGAACGCTCATAAATTAGGTAAATAAGTTTAGGCAATTTTCAACTTCACGTGACTTAAGTATAACTTTACTAAACAAGTTGGCTTTAAAATTATTGGTAAAATAAAAATAGAAATGCCTTCAGAATTGTCAGCATATATTTGTCTGGATTTTATGTTTGTCTTTGCTAGATACTTTGAGATGTCAGTGTTTGACATAGAAATGATGAACCCAGACAAAACAAAATAATCTTGGTTTGTCTGCCTTTTCTCTTGACAAATGAGAATAATTTAATGTTAGCTTAATTTTCTGAGTTATTGGCAAAAATACCTACGTATTTAAATTTGAGGCTCGCTCTTAGGTTGAGTTGAACACCTGATGTTCAGTGGCTATTAAAAACATGGTTAGCAAGGAAATAACTAACTTTAAATGATAGCGTCTAATATCTGTTTACAGAAGTAGTCTAAGTAAACTCTTAAAAGCGAAAGAATTGGTCTATCATGGTGACTCACGCCTGTAATCCCAGCACTATGGGAGGCTGAGGTGGGAAGATTACTTGAGGTCAGGAGTTGTTGACCAGCCTGGCCAACATGGTAAATCCTCGTTTCTACTAAATAGACAAAAATTAGCCAGGCGTGGTAGTGTGTGCCTGTAATCCCAGCTACTCAGGAGGCTGAGGAAAGAGAATTGCTCAAACCCAGGAGGTGGAGGCTGCAGTGAGCCGAGATCACACCGCTGCACTTCAGCTTGAGTGACAAAGTGAGACTTCGTCTCAAAAAAACAAACAAACAAAAAAAAGTGAAAGAATTGAGTACAGTGAATGGGATAAATGTTTTAAGTAAACTTTTTGTGTAAATTAAAATATTAAAATTATTTTTGATGCTCATTGAATATCTGGGTCATTTCCAATTTTAAAAGTTTGTGATATGGGGAAATGTGTTTCTAAAAATTGTAGAAAAATACTTACCTATAAATGCCCATATCTGATGGTTCAGGATTTCTTGCTTTTTAGGATTTTGCTAAAGTTTTAGGTTACTAAGGATAAGAGTTCTAGTTAACACATAAACATAATTCTGTATACAAAATGTGCCAGAAAGGGTTGTGTTATTTGCGAGAAAAACAATAATCTCATCCAATTTTGAAGTTACCTAAAAGTTAGTTCAGATTACAGATTTGAAAAGGTTATTTATGAAACAATGTAGTAAGGATCAGTAAGTAGGGGAGAAAGAAGTTAAAAAGGTTTCCATAATAAAATACTCTTTATAACCTGATAGAGAATTGGAGACATTTGGCTATTCAACATTTTCATAGTTAAAGCTCTTCGTCTTGATTAAAGTTGAATGAAAAATATTGTAAAGAAATGCATCGGCAGTTTGGCAATTATTATTTTTTAATATAGTTAGGCATGAAACCAGATTTAGCGTGGAGCTAAATTTCACATACATACTTACATTGCTTGACACTATGTTTACTGCTTTGCATGGGTAGTGCTGGCCCTAGAGTACTTATTGGTCATGTGCCTAGAGTGAATTTCTTGATCGCATAAAATGCATAGTGATATTGGTGGACCTAAGGATATTTAAGTGTGTATTAGGAATAAATTATTAATTATGTGGGTTTTGGGAGGCTCTGAGTAACACTGTAGCCTCCAGGGTAGATTGAATAGGAAAAATTAGGGTTGGTTTTCTGTTTGTTTGTTTTCGCTTCTAATTTTTATTCATTTGCTGTGTATCTTCCTCTAGGCCTTGTTTGTGTATGCATATAAATAAAGCGGTGGGAATTTTTTTTTAGATTTTAGGGGAAGGCTTTTATTTGGTTATGTGAATAGTTAGTTTGTTTCCTATGCATTTTTAGCAAGTAATTGTTCCATTAAACAGGAATTCCTAGGCTACCTTTGTCAGACCTGCAGGAATTAATGGAGCACAGCAGCTTTTTAAACTTTAACTTTCTGGATTTTAGGTTTCCTGATACTTTAAGTGTGTTGAGTATAATTTCATAAACAGAATTTGAGTCACATTTCTCTCTCTGCCTAATGTTTCAAAAAATTGTGAACTATTTGTAAATATTGTAAATTCATGGGAATGTATTTGCATACAGTTGAACAGGATTGCTAGGGTCACTCAGGGAAATACAAACAAGAAACCTGGAATACCAGGAAAAGGGTAACAATTTCTTACCAGTCAGACTTTGACCTCTCTTTCTCTTTGCAAACTGGTTAAATGAGTGGTAAAAGTCACTGTTTATCTCTTCTGTAAAGTTTTGATTAATACAAAAAGAGAATTCTGAGGCTGGTCTTACACTGTAGTGAATCTAGTATGCTTTGTGTGTCTATCTGTATTGTTTGGTCATAAAGAGGGGTACATTAGGATAAAATGCATGCCTAGGACCCGCATATGTTCTCTATTTAAGATGGCCCAGCAAACTGGTCAGTCATATCCTTGAGAGCTTGACTTTGTAACCATGTGCCTGTGCTTTCTCTTTTCACAATGGCAGCCCAGGTTTAGGGTTCAATTCCTGGCTTGAGGAATGAATCCTTTATCTTCTGTCTGTGTATTTATATGTATTGTATGTGTAATATTTTTAAAAGCTTACTTAATTGGTTTAATAATAAGAGCTTATTTTAATAATAATAACAGCTTATTAAATATTTTGTCAGAAAAGTAAAAAGTATAATGTCTTTTATTTAGTTCATGTGACTTAAAATAAAAATATCTTCAAAATTTAAACATTTGGTATAAATTATGCAAGTCAGATATTAGGTCTGCCAAATGCTTTAGGTCATAAACTGCTTCTTTGGCTTCTAAAAATTGTTCAATTTATTTTGGAGCATTAGATTCTAAATAAGGCCTGGGGACCTGCGAAATTAGCCATGCCCTCTAGCTATGCAAAGAAGGTTATAAAGAAGAGATATTTTATATAAGAAAGGCTCTTGTATGGTAAATTTTTGTCCTACAGTAAAACAACTGTTTGTTTAAAAGAGGGATGTTTTGGAAAAGTCAGAATATCCAAATATGTCATGTATGGTCTGTGTAAGTCATGAAATGATTTGTGAAAGAGAATATATGCAAGAAATGTTGTACAATTTAAAGATAATTAGGACTCCTAAATGCTTCATAAAATGCCACTATAACTCTTAACTGTACAGCTTGCCTGCTTTACATGTAGGTAAAGCCTGGGCCACATGGAGTTAGATGCTGGAGAGAGTCAAACCATATCTACACTTTTGTCTGGGTCCTAGGCTCCACACCTAGTACATAATTAAAATTCTGAACTTACCAAGGTTTTCACCAAAATTAAAAGTTGCTAAGAATTAACATTGTAACATGTAATTGAGACTGCTAAAGAAAGACTTTTACGTGCAATGTATGTTAAAAAAAAATGAAAAGTGTTTTTTGTGAAAGATCATTAGAAGGCATGGGAATGTGAATTTTTTTTTTCCTAAAGGGTTAAATGATTGTTTTAAGTCAGGATGAAACTAAAGGTTCGAGTAAGTTGTAGAAGGTTTATAAAATATTAATCTTTTTTTTTTTTTTTTTTTTTTTAGTTGGAGTTTCACTCTTGTTGCCCAGGCTGGAGTGCAATGGTTAATCGCCACTCACTGCAACCTTCACCTCCTGGGTTCAAGTGATTCTCCTGCTTCAGCCTCCCAAGTAGCTGAGATTACAGGTGCCCACCACCATATCAAGCTAATTTTTTTTAATTTTTAGTAGAGACGGGGTTTCACCAGGTTGACCAGGCTGACCTTGAACTCCTGACCTCAGATAATCCACCAGCCTTGGCCTGCCAAAATGCTGGGATAATAGGCATGAGCCACTGCACCCAGCCAAAAATTAATCTTGTAATAAATTCTGTGTGTGAAATATTATAATATATGTTCAAAATTGTATGGGATTTCTAAAATCCTAACATGTCTGAATACATGCTATCAATCATAATTATGGTTACTATATTAAGTTATTATAAATCAAAGAAATAACCAAATATCCTTGTATAAAAGAATCCAAGCAGAACAAAAAATTAACTGAATACCAAGGCAATACTTTGTCAAATTTTCATGTTAAACAAGCTGATACTGAAATTATTTAGATGTACGTTTGAATGAACTCCATGGTGTAAGTCAAATTACTTAGGATAACTCATCAGTTATCAGTGCTATGCCTCTAGTTTGGAGAAACAACTGGGTGTTCAAGAGGATACAAATCTAATGTTAATTAAGTATGAACTCATGGAGAACCAGGATGTTCACCTTGTCTTTCCTGAGTTTTCTTAAAGTTTTCATTGTTAAAACTCCTACATTCCGATGTCTCATCATGGAAAAGATAAAATGATCCAAATTTAATATATTGGTGTGGTAACCTACAAACTGCAAAAACAGTTTATAACCAATGTTTGGTCCCATATTTCTTGGGAAACAATCAAAACTTCAGCTATATCCGTCACTCGATGGGCCATTTAAATATTTTATGAAGGGATTTCATCAAATTGTTCTTTTCAATGCATGTTTTCTGGTTGTATAAAAGCTTTTCCATGCAAGAGGACTGATGTTATAACAGTAGATTATTATGTTAAGGTGTATTTTCACAGGGTAAAAAAACTTTTTATGGTTTCGATCTTCTGAGAACATCAGAGAAAAACTGTCCTTGCCCTCCACACTGCAGCAAAACTTCAGGACCTTGAAATTTGGGTTCATAATCTCTCAACTGAGAAGGGCCCCTCCATGCTCTTGGAACTGTTCGCCTATTAGAACCCTTAAAGTAAAACTAACCAGGGAAATTCCTTCCCAGAAGAAGATGACATCCTTGATGTGAATAGCTTTTCCCAAGATCACAGAAAAAGACTTCTACTATCATGAGACTCCTATCTTTGAATATTTTTTATTGGTTAGCCCTCTATGAATAATAGAAGTGAAAAAGGGGTCTGTTATGTGCACTTATGGGGTATACTTTTATTTGCAAAGGAGTTTGCAGCCAGTCTTATACATGGATAATCTTATACTTTGATAGAGAAAAGATTAAGGTGCAATGTAGGTGAAAAACTCTAGTGATACATATGTTGCCCCATTATCAGTCAGAGACAGAACATTGGTTCACGTCTCTTAAACCACATCATGGGTTAAAGAGAACATTGCCAGGAGGCTTTTACTTTTCTAGAAGGGCATCATTTATTAGGTCCTTGTTCCATGGTTCGGAGTAAAAGAAGCAATGATTAGAAATGTATCTCTCCTGATAGGTTCTATAGCAAATTCTACTGTAAAGGCTACAGTTACACAACAGACTTTAACTTCTCTTGTGAAGGTCATAATAGAATTGACTGAACAGCCCAGGTGTGTTGGCTCATGCCTGCAATCCCAGCACTTTGGGAGGCCGAGGCAGGTGGATCACTTGAGGTCACGAGTTTGAGACCAGCCTGGTCAACATAGTGAAATTCTGTTTCTACTGAAAATATAAAATTAGCCGGGCATAGTGGCACTTGCCTGAAATTCTAGTTACTTGGAAGGCTGAGGGAGGAGAACTGCTTGAACCCAGGAGGTGGAGATTGCAGTGAGCCTAGATCATGCTACTGCACTCCCGCCTGGGTGACAGAGCAAGACTGTCAGGAAAAAAAAAAAAAAAAAGTATTGGCTGAACAGAGAAGTATCTGTGCAGCTGATGGCACTCATGGCCTGTGGAAAAAACAGCAAGTATTATATTCATTCATGGTGGTTTAACAAAGAGACTGCTTAGTTAAATTAGTAGACTCTTTAGCTCATTGTTTGATTTTAGAAAGTTTAGTTTATGAGGATCCTGGGTAAAGAACATACTCCAAACTGTTGGTATTATCCTCCTGACAGTCATAATAATAGTCTTCTTGGTGCACTGTATTGTCTCGAAGGTTTTAAATGTTTGCATGCAGCCATCTGTAGAATGACAAATGGTCTCTCTTCGACTGGAATGACAAGAGTTGAAAGAAATGTGCAACCATGAGGGCACTGTAACCTATGAATGATGTGCTGAGACCAGAAACCCATAGTGATGGTAACTGAGAGTGGCACTAAGGCCCTAAATTTTGGTAAACTCTCACCTAAGTGAGAACCTGACCAAAAATGGGGAATGTTTTTAAACAAATTATGGGAGGCCATTGTTTTGGACTGAACTCATGTGCTAGGCCCCAACAGACCAAATCAAAGCAAAATGGAGTCACTCATGCTAAGAAGAAACACATAGGTCCTAGAACACATTAAAGAAACACATAGGTCCTAGAACAGACCACAAACCAGGTTTTGTTTTTCTCCTAAAAATCCCATAAGAAACATCCCTGACAGCATAGGTATCCATTCACCCCATAAAGTTCCCATTAAATATTTTAACCAAATTTATTTCCTCTCGCCTAGAGACCATCAAGCTTCAGATGATTACGCAATGAAGATTGCAGCAATTTACAGGTAAAGACACCACCCCCGGCTATCAAGGAGCTACCCTGCCTCCACTAGACAGAGCAGGGTGAGAGTTCTGTGATCCCCAATAGGTAGGAACTATGCCCCAAGCCAGTGTGAAGTAGTTACAGAAGACAGACCATCAGTCCCTCCACCTCCCATAAAGATTTATGGGGATTACATCTCTCAGGGGGGAAATGAGGCAGAAGAATAAGATCTGGAGGCAGGGAACCTAAGAACTTCCTAGAACTAAACTAAATGGAGACACTTTAGCTATGACAGAAAATATCCTACTTGAAACTAAACTTTTTGGAAAGTACAATGGGTTTATAAATTCAATATTGCAGTATTCTAAAATTTAAAATCAAGCACACAGAAAATTAAACTATTTTAGTCACATTTGCAGTTCTGAAATTATTCATCATTTTCTCTCAATCTGTTTTTCTCAATCAGAGGCATGCCCTCAGGACAAGATATAAGAGAAATGGGCAGTGACAGGTAGGTAAAAAAAAGTTACCCAGGTGATTCTGATGCACAAGTACTCTCCTAATTACTGTTGTAAATATTTGTCTTCTGCTATAAATTTGCACAGCCTCTCAGAGTGTACACAGCCATGGCCCCCAAAAGCAGTTTCCGAGTGAATAACCTTATCTATTGCAAACCTCAGGGCAGATAGGTAAGTACAACCTCTCCTTTCCACTTACTTACCAAGGCTATTACTAGTTACTACTTGGGGCCCCACTTAACTCATAAACAAGTCTGACTCACTGTTGCTATTCCTCAGCATATTGATCTCCTCTTAAAAGTCATTCATGTATATATTTGTTTGATGACCCTAAACTCTAGTTACCAATCCAGACAAAATTACAAGAGGTTATTATTCTGGGTAGAGGGGAAAGGGATCGAGACTACAGTAAAAATTGGAAAATTCAGTTGACTAAAAGAACCTTAGAAAATCAAGCACTCTTTGAACATTAAGTACCCAACTTGTGGAATGAAGCTGTCCAAATGGTTTTGAGAGAGTAAAAATTAGTTTGGACTATAAAAGCCTTCAGTTGCTATTCACCTAACTAAAGACAAAGATAATGCCATTTAATGTTACCAGGAAACAATGTATTTCCCAAAGACACACTGCAGCTGTAAAATGTCATAACAATCCCTTTTTTTGTTGTTGTTGTTTTATTATTTTTTTTTATTATACTTTAAGTTCTAGGGTACACGTGCACAACGTGCAGGTTTGTTACATATGTATACGTATGGCATCTTGGTGTGCTGCACCCATTAACTCGTCATTTACATTAGGTATATCTCCTAATGCTATCCCTCCCACCTACCTCCTCTCCACAATAGGACCCACTGTGTGATGTTCCCCTTCCTGTGTCCAAGTGATCTCATTGTTCAATTCCCACCTATGAGTGAGAACACGCAGTATTTGGTTTTCTGTTCTTGCGATAGTTTGCTGAGAATGATGGTTTCCAGCTGCAGTCATGTCCCTACAAAGGACACAAACTCATCCTTTTTTATGGCTGCATAGCATTCCATGGTATATATGTGGCACATTTTCTTAATCCAGTCTGTCACTGATGGACATTTGGGTTGATTCCAAGTCTTTGCTATTGTGAATAGTGCCGCAATAAACATACGTGTGCATGTGTCTTTATAGCAACATGATTTATAAGCCTTTGGGTATATACCCAGTAATGGGATGGCTGGGTCAAATGGTATTTCTAGTTCTAGATCCTTGATGAATCGTCACACTGTCTTCCACAATGGTTGAACTAGTTTACAGTCCCACCAACAGTGTAAAAGTGTTCCTATTTCTCCACATCCTCTCCAGCTGTTATTTCCTGACTTTTTAATGATTGCCATTCTAACTGGTGTGAGATGGTATCTCATTGTGGTTTTGATTTGCATTTCTCTGATGGTGAGTGATGATGAGCATTTTTTCATGTGTCTGTTGGCTGTATAAATGTCTTCTTTTAAGAAGTGTGTGTTCATATCCTTTGCCCACTCTTTGATGGGGTTGTTTGTTTTTTTCTTGTAAATTTGATTGAGTTCTTTATACTTTCTGGATATTAGCCCTTTGTCAGATGAGTAGATTGCAAAATGTTCTCCCATTCGGTAGGTTGCCTGTTCACTCTGATGGTAGTTTCTTTTGCTGTGCAGAAGCTCTTTAGTTTAATGAGATCCCATTTGTCAATTTTGGCTTTTGTTGCCATTGCTTTTGGTGTTTTAGACATGAAGTCCTTGCCCATGCCTATGTCCTGAATGGTATTACCTACGTTTTCTTCTAGGGTTTTTATGGCTTTAGGTCTAACATTTAAGTCTCTAATCCATCTTGAATTAATTTTCATACAAGGTGTAAGGAAAAGATCCAGTTTCAGCTTTCTACTTATGGCTAGCCAATTTTCCCAGCACCATTTATTAAATAGGGAATCCTTTCCCCATTTCTTGTTTCTCTCAGGTTTGTCAAAGATCAGATGGCTGTAGATGTGTGGTATTATTTCTGAGGACTCTGTTCTGTTCCATTGGTCTATATCTCTGTTTTGTTATCAATACCATGCTGTTTTGGTTACCATAGCCTTGTAGTATAGTTTGAAGTCAGGTAACATGACGCCTCCAGCTTTGTTCTTTTGACTTAGGATTGTCTTGGCAATGCGGGTTCTTTTTTGGTTCCATATGAACTTTAAAGCAGTTTTTTCCAATTCTGTGAAGAAACTCATTGGTAGCTTAATGGAGATGGCATTGAATCTATAAATTACCTTGGGCAGTATGGCCATTTTCACGATATTGATTCTTCCTATCCATGAGCATGGTATGTTCTTCCATTTGTTTGTGTCCTCTTTTATTTCACTGAGCAGTGATTTGTAGTTCTCCTTGGAGAGGTCTTTCACCTCCCTTGTAAGTTGGATTCCTAGGTATTTTATTCTCTTTGAAGCAATTGTGAATGGGAGTTCATTCATGATTTGGCTCTCTGTTTGTCTGTTATTGGTGTATAAGAATGCTTGTGATTTTTGCACGTTGATTTTGTATCCTGAGACTTTGCTGAAGTTGCTTATCAGCTGAAGGAGATTTTGGGCTGAGGCAATGGGGTTTTCTAAATATGCAATCATGTCATCTGCAAACAGGGACAATCCCTTTTTTTGAGTGACTACTGCTTTCTCTAAAATCATACACTACCAAAAACATCATTGTTTGAAACTCTATCAGAAAGAATAAAATATCCCAAGTCTGCCCGGAGAATTAAATCACTTTGCCCCAGAGAAGCAGCCTTGAGTTCCAACCAAGGTACAAGAGATTCAGACAAGGCTTTTCTGGATATAATATTCCACATCTACATTACAATTACTTTAAAAAACAAAACAAAACAAAACAGGATTTTGAGTCCACTTTGAAGTTCAGACCAGATGTTGATCCCTTTACAAACAGCCCTGTTTTGTCTATGACAACACTGCTTCATTTAAATTTCACATAAACTCCACCCTTCTCTCAAATCCTATAGTAATTTTATTTTTTCCCTTGGTTTTGTGAAATACCCCATGATTCTTCTGGTGTAAGGATCTCCCTCATTGCAATGGGTCTCCGTCATTGCAATGGGTCAATAAACCTAATTTTGTCAGACTGCAAGGTTGTCCCCAGTAGTCTTAGGCTGATTGAACAACAGTACCCACCATTCAACTACTTTCTCCCCTGCAAGTTAGAGAATATCCTTCCCCAACTTCTAAGGATGCCGAATGAGTCAATTCCTAGCTACAAAGTGGCACCGGTTTTTCCAGTATATTCTAAATTACTGAAAATTAAATTCAGCTCAGTTCCACTGTGTACCTGTTGTTCACAGCAACCAAACTTGAAATGCTGACAAAATGTCAATTATCAGCTACAATGTAAACAATTTAACTAGAGTTTAATGGGTGTGTGTTGACAGAAAAAGCCAACACTTTAGAAACAAGGGTTTGGAAATATAAAGACAGAAGAAGAGCAGTGAGAAACAATTGCTTGTCATCTTTAGAATTTTAACGTAAAACCAAATTTTTATGAAGATTTTCTAATCCTAGAAACTTCCATTCTTCAACTTTCACTCACAACCACCAACCCCACTAATACTAAAACTTCTCTCAAATTCCCTCTGACTTTCATTCCCTCATCTTCCATGCTCCCTAGGTCAAAATAATGTATTTGGAATACTCTAAAGAGTTTAAGTCACAAATGTTATCCATTTATTTTATTTTATTTTAAAACCATCTTTAGAGCATAAACTTTATTCCATATCTGAAAGTATTGGGTAGGAAGTAGATATGAATACTATAATAGTTTACATTTTTAAGCATTTACTATGTGCCAGGCACATAATTCTAAAATTAATTTATAGATATTATTTTATTTAATTTTATCATCACACTTTTGAGGTACGTTTATTATGTTATCTATTCTATTGATGAAGAAATCAAAACACAAAGAGTCACTTGCCAAAGAGTGTACAGCTAAAAAGTAAAAAATCTAGGATTTAAATCTTGGTACTCTGGGTCTAAAGCATGTACAAGCTGAACAGCCCTAATCCAAAAATACAAAATTTAAAATGTTCCAAAACATGAAACCTTTTGAGTATGAATATAAGGCCACAAGTGGAAAATTCCACACCTGACCTCATGTGAGAGGCCATAGTCATATTTTTTTATTGTTAGGTACTTATGTGTGAATAACTATAAGAAAATGACTACATATTGGCAGCATATATATTCAGAGTCAGGAATAATGGTAATGCCAACAACCACAGATTGTGCATATGGCTGGCTGTGCATCTTAGTTTCCTGATGGTTCAGTGTACACAAACTTTTTTTCATGCACAAAATTATTTAAAATATTGTATAAAATTACCTCAGCATGGTGTATAAGGCACATATGAAACATAAATGAATTTCATGTTTAGACTTGGGTCCCACTCCTAAAATATTATATTATGTATATGCAAATATTCTGAAATCCAAAACACTACTGGTCCCAAACATTGCAGATGATGAATACTCAAGTTGTATCTTTAACCACGGCACAATACTGTCTCAGTACATTATGTCTTCATATACCATATAGCCTGGGTAGAAGTTTTACTTTTTAAAACTGATTGGCCATATCTTAGTTATTTTACTATCTGTTGAAAATATTAATGAACAACTCTGTGCCCAAATCTGTGCATGAGGCAACAGGAGGCATTTAAAAAGCCAAGTGTTTGATATTTCTGTTTAGATTATCGGAGGTTACAATCTAGCTGCAGAAATCAGGAGAGCACACCTAGATCAAAAAATACACAGGATAATCCTGTATATGATTATGCACAAAACTACATGAAGTAACTGTAGTCTTTGGATTCTTTGTGTAATAAGTGTCCAGATAATGGAGAGATTGATATGGCCTGAGGGAGGTGACTATGCTAAGAAAGATTGTTGAGAGTTTATGAGAGGAAACTGAATCTAAGACTTCTCTGCTTTATATTTTTAAAGCTGAAGATTTCTTAAGAAGCATTTATCCACGTGGAAACTAAGGTTGTAATTAAATTTACCTATAGCTTCAATTGGCCATGTTATTCTTGTTAACAATTCTGTTAATTTGAAGAGCCATTTGTATTGAGAGTATATTTTCCAAACTTCATGTCATGTAATTTAATACATTATGAGACATGTGACGAGATTGTTATTATGATCATTATCATTCCCATTTCACAAATTGGGTCACTCAGCTCAAGTAGGGCAAATTATTTTGGGGGCCATGTGGTTAGAAAGTAGGAGAACTAGAATTTGAAGCTGAATGTTGCCTGTAAAGCTAATGTTCTTTGTTCAGTGGTCTAGTGGTTTTCCTTTTTCCCACTTTTTCAGTCCACCAATCCAAGTTTCACTGTGATATTTAAAAATCGACTTTTGTACTAAGAAGGGGATTTTATTTATCCATTTATTCTACTACGAAATATTATCCAAAACTTGAAAACAAGGAAAATGTATGCAGCATGTCTTTTAATGTCATACAGGGTCAAGGACTATCCAAGGATTATTTATAATAACTAATGTAATTTAACTCCTTGTTATTGATTAAAAGCCACAGACTTACCGAAGGTACATGCTAATTTATAGATTATTTGTGTAGAGGCAATACAACTAATTTCTGCCTGTTAGAACAGTTAATCCCAAAGTTTACAGTTTATGTCTTGTAATACTTAACCAGCTTTCTATCTAATCTAGCAATTCTAAAAGCTTTTTATAAAGTAGCCTATACATAATTAGCTTCTCAAACATGTTTTTACCATATTTCTGGTTCCCTCATTAATTGGTGAGTTGAATAAAATCTTTCACATGTGTTCATATTATATTTTTATAAAAGTAATGATTTTATCTTTTTGAAAATTATACTTTCATAGCTTATTCAGTGAATAAACATTTAGCCATTCAAACATCTTTTTAAAAGATTTTCAAATGATTCATAATTTTTTATTTATTTAATTTTATTTTTAAATAACAAACCCTCCTGTATTTTTGGTGTTCAACATCATGTTTTAATGAATGTATACATTGTTGAATTATTAAATCAAGTTAATTAACATATTCATCACCTGACAAATATATCATTCATTAACATATTTACCATTTTTGGCTTTCTTTATTTCTTTGCGTAGATCCAAATTTCCACCTGAAATACTTTTTCTTCTCCCTGAATAACTTGTTTTATATTTTTCACAACACAAGTCTGCTGATAATTAATTCTTTTAGCCTTTGTTTGTCAAAGATATCTTTATTTCACTTTCATTTTTAAAATATATGTGCTGTTTCATTCTCTGATTGAAAACGAACAAAAAAAGATTTTCTACTAGATATAATACTCCAGATTGATTTTTATTTTCAGTGCTTTAAACATGTAACTCCACTGTTTTCTGGCTTGCATAGTTCCTGATGAAAGACAGTTGCCATTCTTGTTTTGTTGCCTTAATATTTCTTTTGTTCTGGCTGCTTTTAAGATTTTTGTCTTGGTGGGGAGGTGCCAAGATGGCTGACTAGAAGCAACTAGTGTGCACTGCTCTCACAGAGAGGAGACAGAATGGTAAATAAGCACTAGCTTCTCAACTGAATCATCCCAGAGGCCATGTTGAAATTCAACAAGGAAGCAATTTTGACCCATAGAGAGCAGAGTGGAGGGAGGAAGGACAGTCACCCACTCGGGATTGGCATGGAGCTAAGAGAGGCTCCCCACCATAGGGAAAGGGTGAGTGAGCAACAGCTTCCAGGGACCCACACTTCTGCCATGGACCTTTGCAATCCGGGGGACAGGAGATACTCCTTGATGCCTACACTCTGAGATCACCAGACTGAAACAGAAAGCTGCATGAAGTGTGGACAGAGCTGCTGCTTGGGTCCATGTGAAGCCCCAAGTGCCTTGGATCTCTGAGCCCCATGGTGTCAGCTGCTGTAGCTCTGTCAACAAAAGAAACCAGGTTCTCTTACACACTGCCAGAATAGGGGATACATCCATGATGCTAAGGAGTGGATGGACTGCAGGTCTCACCTCCACTGCACCTCACCAGGCAAAGAGCACTGGCCAAGGACTCCAGTGCAACCACCCTACCTCTGTTTGAGCACTTGGGCCAGTCACAGCTCTGCATTTCTCTGGGACAGAGCCCCCAGAGGTACTACATAGGCCACAGCCTCTGCCACTGCTGCAGCCTCCACTCCTACTCCGCTTGTTGGGGAGGGAGCAAAGAGCCCAAGAACTGTCATGGGGCTCCAGCACACTGAAGCTTCCATACAGAAAAACAACTAGGCTGTTTTCCATGTGGGTTCCTGCCCCTTCTACTTCTCACTGGGCAAGGCCTCCTGGCCTGAACTCCCACGGGAGCCACACTACCCACACCTGAACACTTCAGTCAGTGGCAGCTTTGTATTTATGTGGGGTGAAATTCTAAGAGACAGCCAACAGGCTCTCTGTTAAATGGTACTTGAAGTGGTACTTGCCCTTGCTGCCTTTGAGCTGGGGAATAAACAAAGACCCTGATTACTTTACTCACAACTCCAGCACACCACAGTCACCATGCAAAGAGACAAGTCTCTCTTCCATGTGAGCCTCTGACCCACTGCTTTTCACCAGGCAAGGCTGCCAGCTTGGGCCTGCAGTACAGACACCCCACCTCCAGCTAAACATTCCCATTGGCAGCAGCTTTGTGTTTCTCTGACATGAAGTTCCTAGAAACAACTGACAGCCTCATCAGGGGTATTGGCCTGAAGGTTTCTTTTTTGGTTATATCTCTGCCAGGTTTTGGTATCAGGATGATGCTGGCCTCATAAAATGAGTTAGGGAGAAGTTCCTGCTTTTCATGTGTTTGGAATAGTTTCGAAAGGAATGGTACCAGCTCCTCTTTGTACCTCTGGTGTAATTTGGCTGTGAATTAGTCTTGTCCTGAGCTTTTTTGGTTGGTAGGTTACTAATTGGTGCCTCAATTTCAGAACTTTTTATTGGTCTATTCAAGGATTTGACTTTTTCCTGATTTCTTGCTGGGAGGGCGTATGTGTTCAGGAATTTATCCATTTCTTCTAGATTTTCTAGTTTATTCACATAGAGGTGTTTATAGTATTCTCTGATGGTAGTTTGTATTTCTGTTGGGTCAGTGGTGATAACAGCCATTATCACTTTTTATTGTGTCTATTTGATTCTTCTCTCATTTCTTCTTTATTCGTCTAGCTAGCAGTCTATTTTTTTTTATTTTTTTTTGAAATGTACTCTCCCTCTGTTGCCCAGACTGGAGTGCAGTGGCACAATCTCAGCTCACTGTGACCTCCGCCTCCCAGGTTCAAGCAATTCTCCAGCCTCCTGAGTAGCTGGGATTACAGCCACGCATCACCAGACCTGGTTAACTTTTATATTTTTAGTAGAGATGGGGTTTCACAAGCCAGGCTGGTCACAAACTGCTAACCTCAAGTGATCCACCCTCCATGGCCAGTCTGTCTCTTTTATTATTTTTTTCAAAAAGCCAGCTCCTGCAGTCATTGATTGTTTGAATGATTTTCTTGTGTCTCTATTTCTTTCAGTTCCACTCCAATCTTAGATATTTCTTGTCTTCTGCTAGCTTTTGGGTTTGTTTGTTCTTGCCTCTCTAGTTCTTTTAGTTGTGATGCTAAGGTGTTGATTTGAGATTTTTTTTAGCTTTCAGATGTGGGCATTTAGGGCTATAAATCTCCCTCTTAACACTGCTTTATCTGTGTCCCATAGATTCTGGTGTGTTGTCTCTTTGTTCTCATTGGTTTCAAATAACTTTTTGATTTCTTCTTTAATTTCATTATTTACCCAGGAGTCATTCAGGAGCAGGTTGTTCAATTTCCATGTAGTTGTGTGGTTTTGAGTGAGTTTCTTAATCTTGAGTTCTAATTTAATTGCACTGTGGTCTGAAAGACTATTTGTTATTATTTCAATTTTTTTTTTTTTGCATTTGCTGAGGAGTGTTTTACTTCCAACTATTTGATTGATTCTAGAGTAAGTGCCCTGTGGCACTGAGAAGAATATATATCCTGTTGCTTTGGAGTGCAGAGTTCTGTAGATAGGTATCAGATCCACTTGATCCAGAGTTCAGTTAAAGTCCTGAATATCCTTGTTAATTTTCTGTTTTGATGATCTGTCTAATATTGACAGTGGGGTGTTACAGTCTCCCACTATTATTGCTTGGGAGTCTAAGTCTCTTTGTAGGTCTCTAAGAACTTGTTTTAGGAATCTTGGTGCCCCTGTATTGGGTGCATATCCTACATGTAGGATAGTCAACTCTTCTTGTTGAATTTTGGCCATTATGTAATGCCCTTCTTTGTCTTTTTTTTATTCTTGTTGGTTTAAAGTCTATTTTGCCAAAACTAGAATTGCAACCCTTGCTTTTTTTTCTGCTTTCCATTTGCTTGGTAAATTTTCTTCCATCCCTTTATTTTGTGGATTTGTGTGTCTTTGCAGATGATATAGGTCTCTTGAATACAGCACACTGGTGGGTCTTGACTCTAACACACTTTGTCTTTTAATTGGGGCATTTAGCCCATTTACATTTAAGGTTAATATTGTCATGTTTGAATTTGATCCTGTCATCATGATGCTAACTGGTTATTTTGCACACCAGTTGATGCAGGTTCTTCATTGTGTCATTAGTCTTTGCATTTCAGTGCATTTTTGCAAAGGCTTGTACTGGTTTTTTGTTTCCCCATTTAGTGCTTTGTTCAGGAGCTCTTGCAAGGCAGGCCTGGTGGTGACAAATTCCCTCAGCATTTGCTTGTCTAAAAAATATTTTATTTCTGCTTTGCTTATGAAGCTTATTTTGGCCAGATATGAAATTCTGGGTTAAAAATTTCTGTTTTAAAAAATTTTGAATATTGAACCCTATTCTTTTCTGGCTGTAGGGTTTCTGCCAAGATGTCTGCTATTAGTCTGATGGGCTTCCCTTTGTAGGTGACCTGGCCTTTCTTGCTGGCTGCCCTCAACATTTTTTCCTTCATTTCAACTTTGGAGAATCTGATGATTGTGTGTCTTGTATTTGATCTTCTTGTGGGATATCTTACTGGGGTTCTCTGTATTTCCTGAATTTGAATGTTGGCCTGTCTTGCTAGGTTGGGGAAGTTCTCCTGGATGATATTCTGAAGTGTGTTTTCCAACTTGATTCCATTCTCTCTGTCTCTTTCAGGTACTACAAACAGTCATAGTTTTGGTCTTTTTACATAGTCCTATAGTTGTTGGACGTTTTGTTCATTCCTTTTTATTTTTTTATTCTCTGATCTTGTCTGCCTGTGTTATTTCAGTGAGATAGTATTCAGCCTCTGATATTCTTTCTTCTGTTTGATTGATTTGGCTGTTGATACTTGTATATGCATCACAAAGTTCTCGTGCTTTTCAGCTCTATCAGGTCATTTATGTTCTTCTCTAAACTTGTTATTCTAGTTAGCAGCTCCTGTAACCTTTTATCATGGTTCTTAGCTTCTTTACATTGGGTAAGAACATGCTTCTTTACTTCAGTGAAGTTTGTTATTACGCACCTTCTAAAGCCTACTTCTTTCAATTTGTCCATCTCATCCTCCTTCCAGTTCCGTGCCCTTGCTGGAGATGTGTTGTGATCATTTGGAGGAGAAAACACACTCCGGCCTTTTGAGTTTTCAGAGTTTTTTTTTTTATTGATTCTTCATCATCTTCATGAGTTCATCTAGTTTTGATCTTTGAGGCTGCTGACCCTCAGATGAGGCTTTTGTGGGGACTTTTTTGTTGATTCTGTTGTTGTTGCTGTTTGTTTGTTTTTCTTTCAATAGTCAGGTCCCTGTTCTACAGGGCTGCTGCAGTTTACTGGGGGTTCACTTCAGACCCTATTCATCTGGGGTGCTCCTGTACCTAGAGATGTCACCTGAGGAGACTGGAGAACAGCAAAGATTTGTGCCTGCTACCTCCTCTGGGATCGCTGATCTTGAGGGGCACTGACCTAATGCCAATAAGAATGCTCCTGTATAAGATTTCTGGTGGCCCTGTTTTGCGGGGGGTCTCACCTAGTTGGGGAGCAGGGGAACCAGAACCCATTTAACAAAGTACTTTGACTGTTTTTTCATGGAGGGTTTGTGCTGTGCTGAGGGGAAATCCACTTGTCTCAGCTGCCTGGATTCCTCAGAGCTAGCAGGGGGAAAGACTAAACCTGCTGGTCTGTGGAGACTATGGCCAACCCTCTCCCTAGGGTCTCAGGCCCAGGGAGGTCAGAATTCTGTCCCTGGGACGCTGGCTGGAGTTGCTGGAGTTCCTGCATGGAGGCCCAAGCAAGTAAGAAGGGATGGGTCAGAGTCTGGCCTAAAGAGGCAGTCTGGTCACCCTCTGCCACAGCCAGTTTGCTGCACCGTGGGGAATACCTCTTGGAACCAAGCCATCCAGTCTCCCCAGCTCCAGCAGGGGAAGAATTCAGCCTGGAGCTACAGTGCTGGCTGCCACTCTTCCCCCCAAGGAGTTCAGCATTTTAGGTAGCAGCCACAGTGATGACTGTCACCCCTCCCTCAGGGAGCTCAGACATCTTAAACAGCAGGCAGCAGCTGCTTCTCCCCCTTGATCTTGGTGATCTTAGGCAGATTTCAGCTGAGTGGCTGTTGAGAATTTGCATGGCCCTGTGGTTGGGGCCCAAGGTCCTGGTGGCATGGGCTCACAAGTAGGATCTTCAGATCTTTGCGTTGCACAGTTCCATAGATAAAGCATGGTTCCCCAGGCCAAGTAGCATGCTCACTCACTGCCTGTTTTGGCTGGGGAGTGGGGGCTCCCCTGCCTCATGTGGCTCTCGGGTGGGCCAACACACCACCCTGTTTTCCTTGATCTTTGATGATCATACCAACCATCTAGTCAGTTCTGATGATAGAACCTGCATACTTCAGCTGCCGGTGCAGGATTTACATGTTGTTTTGGTTCTTCTCAGTGGGAGCCTCCAACTGCCGCTGCTTCTAGTTGGCCATCTTGGCCCTACCCTCCTTTCAAATATTTTATTGTTTGGTTCTTTAATCTTAATTTGTAATATAGATTCCAGTTTTCTACTAATTTTTTTGTTTTCTTTTCATATTTTGAATACATTAATCATAATTATTTTATTAGTCTTTTTTTATTAAAATGTAATATTCATACATTAAATATACAAAGTATACTAATTCCAACTGCTTATGGATATATGGTTTGTTTGTACTTTCAGTTATGAATAAAGCTGCAATGAACATTGTTATCTATGTATTTTGTTATATATACACTGATTTCTTTTGAGTATATACATAGGATCATGGTACAGGCATAATCAAAGTTATTTTAAAGTGTCTGGAAATTCCAATATATAAACCACTTGGTGTGCTTCTATTGTGTATTTTTATCTCTTGGTTTTATCTCATTTGGTCCTACATTGTTCAAAGATGACTAATTTTAGATTGCATGCTGGATAGTGTATATAAAAACTTGTTGATAATCTGGATGCTATCTTATTCTAGGTAGAATTTGCCCCTCGTGTAGTTATAAGAAGGACAAAACACCTTGATTCAATCAGGAACTGAGATGGTTTTAGGCTTGTCATCAGGCATTTTGACAGCTGGTCTATTTCTTGTTTGCCCTTTAATGATCTCAACTAAAATCCTAAGGATTTTCCTGGCCTCCTCTTCCTCGGCAAGCCCTAAATTTTAATTGTTATTTATTTTGTTTTGTGACAGTACTATTAGTTCTGCTTACTTCTCTGTAGTTCACTTTTATTCTTAACATATTAAGTCTGGTTTTTGTCTCTCTTAATATCTTAAGATATGAAGTCTGGTTTTTGTTAAGACTGCTGAACACTTTATATTATGAATTTATTTTTAACTTACATGTCCCACATAAGTATGAGCAAATGCCCCCAAATAACAAAAGCATCAGGTATGGTTTGGCTTACCTCAGTGTTTCCCCTCTCTCTGGGATTTCAGTCTCCCAGGTCCTAGATGCCTGATTGCTCTCTGATGCCTTCCCATGAGTAAGAATTTTGGTTTGGTTTGGAATGGTTGGTTTTTATCCAGTGTTTACAAGTGTTTTCAGTGGGAAAATTAATGTGATACAAATTGCATCATTATAGCCAGAGGAGGAGGTCATTGGCTTCTACTGATTTTTTTCTTCTGCTATTTTAATTCAACTTTTCTTCTATATATGTTACATTTAACTATCCAGATGATAACAAAGTCCAAGAAGTGACCATGATAGTGGCTAAATCAAAATGTCTACATCTGGACATATAACATTAGTAAACAACCATTGCACCTTGCTATCTTGCGTTTCATATTTATGTCTCTATGCAAGGGTACAAGTAAGATCACTTGCCTAGTATTTGAGCCAAATAGTAACTTGGTCAGTGTTTTTAAAAATTGGTTTGCCAAAAATATTCATCTTTTTTTTTCAAGTGTCACTAGCATAACTTTAAAAGTAGGTACTAAAAGAGGCTCTTAGTAGTATGAGTAGGAAGTTTGTTTCTCACATTATATTGCAGTCATTAAGAACTTGAGCTCTGCAGTCAGATTGCTTATGTTAGATTCTAAACTTTTCAGCATCCTGGTTGTGTTATCTTGGCAAATTTACCTAACAGTCCTGGGTCTCAGTTTGCTTATTCCTCACCTATATAGTGAGGAAAATAATCATACCTACCTCTGTGAGGATTATGTGAGCTAGCATATTTAAATTACTTAGAACTTTACCCAGAACATTTTTAAAAAGTCAATTAATGATAGCTATCATTATTTTATATTCTGCAGTCCCACTAGAATGAAATAACTTACACTCTGCTCATTTCTTCCTTTTTTATTCTTCGCATTGTCTTTCCTTCTTTTTTATAATGTTTTTTAATGTTTATGTTTATTATTTTACTGAAATATATTCTTTCTGAAACAACTTTTGACTATTTTTATTATTATGTATTCTTTCACAATATTAATAATACATACATATGTTCACGTTGTTGCTAATTTGTGTTCACAACTCTTGCAAAAAAAGAAAAACTTCTGCCACCTGATTAAAGCAAAACAAAACATAACCAAGTTATAGACACAGATACTCCAAAAACACTCCTCAGATTAATAGCTCTTGTTATCTTTAAAACTTGTGTTTCAACCAAGTTATGAACATTTTTTCTTATCTATGGATCCAGAAAATTCCTTCAAACTCCACCTTCCCCCTACCCTTGCAATATAATTGAATCAAAACAATATATAAATAAGACTGACTCTAACCTAGGAATTCCGAAGAACTACTCTTCTTATTTTATCAAACTAAGCCATTAATCTTTCACTTAAGGTATGAGTTGAATCAGTCAGATCTTTCAGAAATAAGACAAATAAACTAGTGTAGTGGAAGCCCTAGGTTGCATTTGTTCATGAACCCATAACAGAGGCATCCAAAAGTGTCAGTGACACAAAAACAATTTTGGAGTTCTCTTCATGTCAGTGGGCAAAAAATAAAGAGTATGTCATATTCACAATCAGCTCTTGCTTAACTTCCAAGCTGACACTAGCCATGACTCAACTCAAAAGCTCTTTCAGTAAATTAGAGGTGTGGTATTCCACACTTCACAAACAGTGCATGACAACAATCACTTTGATTGTTTGGGAATAGATTTGCCCTTTATTCTTTCTTTTGGTTTCAAACTTTAGCAAAGATGTTTTAGTTAAGGTTTTCATTATGAAGTCCATCTCAGAAGGACTTGAGCCTTCCAGTCATTCTTCAGCCTGTTGTTACCTAACTTTGGGCAGCTACCTGATAAGCCTCTATCAAAACCTGGCAGGTTAGTAAGAGTAAGCAAAACAGTAGGAAAGATGCCTTTATTATTATTATTATTATTATTATTATTATTATACTTTAAGTTCTAGGGTACATGTGCACAACGTGCAGGTTTGTTACATATGTATACGTGTGCCCTGTTGGTGTGCTGCACACATTAACTCATCATTTACATTATGTATATCTCCTAATGCTATTCCTCCCCACTCCCCCCTCCCCACAATAGGCCCCGATGTGTGATGTTCCCCTTCCTGTGTCCAAGTGATCTCATTGTTCAATTCCCAACTACGAGTGAGAACATGCGGTGTTTGGTTTTCTGTTCTTGTGATAGTTTGCTGAGAATGATGGTTTCCAGCTGCAGCCATGTCCCTAAAAAGGACACAAACTCATCCTTTTTTTATGGCTGTATAGTATTCCATGGTATATATGTGCCACATTTTCCTAATCCAGTCTGTCACTGATGGACATTTGGGTTGATTCCAAGTCTTTGCTATTGTGAATAGTGCCTCAATAAACATACGTGTGCGGCCGGGTGCGGTGGCTCAAGCCTGTAATCCCAGCACTTTGGGAGGCCGAGACGGGTGGATCACAAGGTCAGGAGGTCGAGAGCATCCTGGCTAACACGGTGAAACCCCGTCTCTACTAAAAAAAAAATACAAAAAACTAGCCAGGCGAGGTGGCGGGCGCCTGTAGTCCCAGCTGCTTGGGAGGCTGAGGCAGGAGAATGGTGTAAACCCGGGAGGCGGAGCTTGCAGTGAGCTGAGATCCGGCCACTGCACTCCAGCCTGGGTGACAGAGCGAGACTCCGTCTCAAAAAAAAAAAAAAAAAAAACAAAAAAAAAAAACCAAACATACGTGTGCATGTGTCTTTATAGCAGCATGATTTATAACCCTTTGGGTATATACCCAGTAATGCGATGGCTGGGTCAAATGGTATTTCTAGTTCTAGATCCTTGAGGAATCACCACACTGTCTTCCACAATGGTTGAACTAGTTTACAGTCCCACCAACAGTGTAAAAGTGTTCGTATTTCTCCACATCCGCTTCAGCACCTGTTGTTTCCTGACTTTTTAATGATTGCCATTCTAAATGGTATGAGATGGTATCTCATTGTGGTTTTGATTTTCATTTCTCTGATGGTGAGTGATGATGAGCATTTTTTCATGTGTCTGTTGGCTGTATAAACGTCTTCTTTTGAGAAGTGTCTGTTCATATCCTTTGCCCACTTTTTGATGGGATTGTTTGTTTTTTTCTTGTAAATTTGGTTGAGTTCTTTGTAGGTTCTGGATATTAGCCCTTTGTCAGATGAGTAGATTGTGAAAATTTTATCTCATTCTGTAGGTTGCCTGTTCACTCTGATGGTAGTTTCTTTTGCTGTGCAGAAGCTCTTTAGTTTAATGAGATCCCATTTGTCAATTTTGGCTTTTGTTGCCATTGCTTTTGGTGTTTTAGACATGAAGTCCTTGCCCATGCCTATGTCCTGAATGGTATTACCTACATTTTCTTCTAGGGTTTTTATGGCTTTAGGTCTAACATGTAAGTCTCTAATCCATCTTGAATTAATTTTCGTATAAGGAGTAAGGAAAGGATCCAGTTTCAGCTTTCTACTTATGGCTAGCCAATTTTCCCAGCACCATTTATTAAATAGGGAATCCTTTCCCCATTTCTTGTTTTTCTCAGGTTTGTCAAAGATCGGATGGCTGTAGATGCGTGGTATTATTTCTGAGGACTCTGTTCTGTTCCATTGGTCTATATCTCTGTTTTGGTACCAGTACCATGCTGTTTTGGTTACTGTAGCCTTGTAGTATAGTTTGAAGTCAGGTAGCATGATGCTTCCAGCTTTGTTCTTTTGGCTTAGGATTGTCTTGGCAATGCAGGTTCTTTTTTGGTTCCATATGAACTTTAAAGCAGTTTTTTCCAATTCTGTGAAGAAACTCATTGGTAGCTTAATGGAGATGGCATTGAATCTATAAATTACCTTGGGCAGTAAGGCCATTTTCACAATATTGATTCTTCCTATCCATGAGCATGGTATGTTCTTCATTTGTTTGTGTCCTCTTTTATTTCATTGAGCAGTGGTGTGTATTTCTCCTTAAAGAAGTCCTTCACATCCCTTGTAAGTTGGATTCCTAGGTATTTTATTCTCTTTGAAGCAATTGTGAATGGGAGTTCATTCATGATTTGGCTCTCTGTTTGTCTGTTATTGGTGTATATGAATGCTTGTGATTTTTGCACGTTGATTTTGTATCCTGAGACTTTGCTGAAGTTGCTTATCAGCTTAAGGAGATTTTGGGCTGAGACAATGGGGTTTTCTAAATATACAATCATGTCATCTGCAAACAGGGACAATCTGACTTCTTCTTTTCCTAATTGAATACCTTTATTTCTTTCTCTCACCTGATTGCCCTAGCCAGAACTTCCAACACTATGTTGAATAGGAGTGGTGAGAGAGGGCATCCCTATCTTGTGCCAGTTTTCAAAGGGAATGCTTCCAGTTTTTGCCCGTTCAGTATGATATTGGCTGTGAGATACCTTTTAATCTTAACCACTCTGAAACAAAGGTTCAGTTGGAGAAAAATTGTGAATCAACTGTGGTTTGCAAGTACAGTCGTCCGCCTTCATCCATGGTTACACTTTTCATGGTTTCAGTTACCCAAGACCAACCACAGTCTGAAAATATTAAATGGAATATTTCAGAAATAAGCAATTCATAAGTTTTTAAGTTACAATTTTATTTTTTATTTAATGTTTTTAATTGACACATAATAATTTTTCATGTTTATGAGGCACAATGTGATGTTTCAATATGCGTATACATTGAGTAATTATTAAATTCAAGTAATTAGTATATCCATCACCTCAAACATTTATCATTTCTTTGTGGTGGAACATAAAAATCCCTCTCATCTAGCTATTTGGAGGTATACAATATCATATTATTGACCGTAGTCACCCCACTATGCAATAAGACACCAGAAATTCTATTTCCTTTCTAATTGTAACTTTGTACCAAGAGGACTTTCTCTCCTCATCTCCCTTCTCCTCCCCAGTTTCTAGTAGCTACTATTCTATTTACTACTTCTATGAAATCAACTTTTAAACATATTCCTATGATTGAAAATATGTGATATTTGTATTTCTGTGTCTGGCTTATTTTATTTAATGTCATGTCTTCCAAGCTCATCTATGTTGCCACAGAATTTTATTCTTCTTTATGGCTAAATAGTATCCCATTGTTTATATATACCACGTTTTCTTATCCATTCATTCATTGTTGAGCACTTAGCTTGATTCCATATTGTGGCTATTGTGAATAGTGCTGCAGTAAATATGGCAGGGCAGATATCTCTTCAACATACTGATTGCATTTCCTTTGGATATATACCCAGTAGTGAGATTATTGGATCATACGATAGTTCTATTTTTAGTTTTTTGAGGAGCTTCCATAGTGTTCCTCAAATGGCTGTACTAATTTACATTTCCAAAAAAGTGTGTAATAGTTCCCATTTCTTCATATTCTTGCCAATACTTGTTATCTGTTGTCTTTTTTATATTAGCAGTTCTCATTGGAATGGGGTGATACGTCATTGTGGTTTTAATTTGTAATTCTCTGATGATTAGTGATGTTGAGAATTTTTTATATACTTTACTGTGGTTTAAGCTTGTCCCCAGCAAAACTCATATTAAAATTTGATCCCCAGTGTGGCAGTGTTTGGAGGCAGTGCCTAATAAGAATTGTTTGGGTCATGAGGGTAGATTTCTCATGAATGTCTTGCTGCTGTTTTCATAGTAATGAGTTCTTGCTCTCTTGAGACTGGATTAGTTTTTACAGGAATGTTCCCACAAGAGTGAGTTGCTTTAAAGCCAGGACACTCCTTGAATTTTTATTCTTTGCATGTGTTCACTTTCCCTTAGACCTTCTTTGCCATGTTATGACACAACATGAAGGCTCTCACCAAAAATCTGGGCCATGACCTTGAACTTCCCAGCATGTGGAACTGTGAGCTGAATAAACCTCTTTTCCTTATATATATTTACCCAGTCTCAGGCATTCTGTTACAGCAACACAAAATGGACTAAGGCATACCTCTTGGCCATTTTTATATCTTAATTTGAAAAATGTTTATTAAGGCCTTTTGCCTATTTTTAAATCCAATTATTTGGGGATTTTTTGTTTGCTTGCTATTGAGTTGTTTGAGTTCCTTATATATCCTGGATATTAACCTTTTTTTCAGATGTATAGTTTGCAAATATTTTCCCCCATGTGGTAGGTTGTCTTCACTTTGCTGATTGTTTTCTCTGTGGTGTAGAAGCTTTTAAGTTTTATATAATCCCATTTGTCTATTTTTGCTTCTATTACCTGTGCTTTTGAGGTTTTATCCAAAATATCATTGTACAGTCCAATGTCATGAAGTATTTTCCCTATGTTTCCTTCTAGTAACTTCACAGTTTTGTATCTTACATTTAAGCCTATAATCCACTTTGAGTTTACTTTTGTCTGTAGTCATAGGTAGGGATCCAGTTAACATGATAAAAATCCACACTGTATATCCTACCCAGCTATTAGTTACTTAGTGGCCATGTCAGTTATTGGATTAACTGTCGAAATATCACTGTGCTTATGTTCAAGTAACCCAAGTTTTACTAAATAGTGGCCACAGGTTGCAAGAGTAGTAATGAAGGCTATTTGAATATGACAAAGAGAAGCCTCAAAGTGTTTCCCTTAAGTGAAAAAATGAAAGTTCTCTACTTAATAAGAAAAAAAAAATCATATTTTGAGGGGTTTTGGCATAAATTTTGTACTCAGTTATCTCCTATACATCTCTTGACAAAATGCCTGAAATTACTCCTTTAAAAGATTCACTCCTTTGAGTTTAAATTTTCTGTTATTGACCAAAACCCCTCACTTACCTGGAGGTAGTTACCTTTTCTGCTTGCGTATAATTTAAGCTGTGACTATGACCTTCTTCACTTGAAAATATAGAAATGTAGTTATTTAACAGAATAGAATGAGTGAGAGAGGAAAGATGAAAAAAAGTGAAATATAATGAATGGTTATTGATGGGCCCCATTCTAGCAAAGATGTTCTAGCTACTGTTCCTAACTCAGTTATCTCTCATGCATCTCTTGACAAAATGCCTAAAATTACTCTCTTACAGATTCACTCCGTTGAGTTTAAATTTTCTGTTATTGATTTCCCCTGTTAAACTACAGCTTCCTCTTCTCTCTTCAAAGTAACTGCTAAGCCATTTCCAGCCACTAATACCTTGTTGTGACATGGTACTTCAGATTAGTCAGTTATGGACCTGGCGCGGTGACTGCCTTTCTTCCGTAGCTGCTTCTATCTGAACCTGTCACTGTCCCATCAAAGCCTACCTATCTGTGATTCTACTCCCTCAATTCTAGCAAATAATTGACTTTTTTTTTTTTTTTTTTTTTTTTTTCAGAGTCTTGCTCTGCGGCCCAGGCTGGAGTACAGTGGTGCCATCTCGATCTTGGCTTACTGCAACAAGCGATTCTCGATTCTCGTGCCTCAGCCACCAGAGTAACTGGGATTACAGGCAGGCGCCACCATGCCAGCCTATTTTTGTGTTTTTAGTAGAGACAGGGTTCTGTCAGGATGGCCAGGCTGGTCTCTAACTCTTGGCCTCAAGTGATCTGTCTGCCTTGGCCTTGCAAAGTGCTGGGATTACAGGCATGAGTCACCGCTCATTGATGCGAAGGTGCATTGATGCGAAGGTGGTCTGCAGAACTCTGCAATCTTATTCCACCTGCAGCTTAACTCTGTGTAGGAGGACGCAGTGGTCCAAACATTCTATTTACTCAGCTTCTTGTAGGGAAGCAGAATCAAGCCATAAATGACTACCCAGATGTTCCAAAGTAGTCATTACATTCTAAAAATTGCAGTTATTGGTGAATTAGATAAAGAAAATACAGTAAAAAAATATTTTAACCTCCTACTTGAATAAGAAATAAACTTTAAAATATGTTTACTCTAATTGTATGCTTTCTAAATTATTGATTTTCTGTCATTTTAAAATGCCACAAATTAGACATTATTTTTAATTTTGCAAACTGCTTATCTATATTTATCTAATTATTTACCAAATTTCTTGATCATCATTTCTTCTTGCATCACTGACTTTCCTTCAGGGATTACTTTCATTCTGAAGGATATACTGGACTATATTCTTTAGAAGTTCCTTTAGTAAAGGTCTATTAGGGGTAAATTATTCAGAGGTGTTTATTTCACACTTGTTTTTCCCATTTTTTAATTTTTATTTTTGTAGGTATATAGCATGTGTATATATTTATGGGGTACATGAGATATTTTCATAGTCATATAATGTGTAATAATCATATCAGGGTAAATGGGGTGTCAGTCACCTCAAGAACTTTTATGTTACAGACAATGCAATTATACTCTTTTTGTTATTTTTAATATACAATACATTATTGTTGACTGTAGTAATTCTGTTGTACTATCAACTACTATATCTCATTTATTCTATCTAACTATATAATATTTTGTACCAACTAACCATCCTCACTCCCTCCCACCCCAATACACTTCCCAGCCTCTGGTAACCATCATTCTATTCTCTATCTCTATGAGTTCAATGGTTTGAATTTTTAGTTTCTACAAATAAGGGAGAACATGTGAAGTTCATCTTTCTCTGTCTGGCATATTTCACTTAACAACCCATGTTGTTACAAATGACAAGATCGCATTATTTTATGGCTGAATAGTACTCCATTGTGTATATTACCAAATTTCATTTCTCAATACTTTTGTTGATGAACATTTAGGTTGCTTCCAAATCTTGGCTATTGTGAATAGTGCTGCAACAAACAAGTGAGGGCAGATATCTCTTCAATATACTAATTCCCTTCCTTTTGGGCATATACGTAGCAGTGGGATTTCTGGATCATGTGGTAGTCCTAATTTTAGTTTTTTGCAGAACCTCCAAACTGTTCTCCATAGTGGTTGTACTAATTTGTATTCCCACCTTATTCCTATATCCTTGCCAGTATTTGTTTTTGCCTGTCTTATCAAAAAAAGTCATTTTTACCAGGGGGAGATAATATTTTATTGTAGTTTTTATTTGAATTTCGGATGATCAATGATACTGAGAACCTTTTCATATGCCTGTTTAACATTTGTGTATCTTCTGTTGAGAAATGCCTATTCAAATATTTTGTCCATTTTTTGATCTGATTAAATATTTTTTTCCCATAGAGTTGTCAGATTGATAGTTTACAAATATTTTCTCCCATTCTGTGGGTTGTATGTTCACTTTATTGATTGTTTCTTCTATTTTGAAGAAACTTTTTAACTTTACGTGATCCAATTTGTCCATTTTTGCTTTGGTTGGCTGTGCTTGTACAGTATTACTCAAAAAACCAAGTCCAATGTCCTGGAAAGTTTCCCCAATGTTTTCTTTAAGTGGTTTCATAGTTGGGGGTCTTAGATTTAAGTATTTAGTTCTCTTTTATTTGATTCCAGTATATGGAAAAATATAGAGGTCTAGTTTCACTTTTCTACATATAAATAACCAGTATTCCCAGCACTCTTTATTGAAAAGGCTGTCCTTTCCCCAATGTATTCTTGGCACTTTTGTCAAAAATGAGTTCACTGTATATATATAAATTTGTTTTGGGGTTCTCTATTCTAGTTCATTCACTATGTGCCTGTTTTTATGCGAGTACCATGCTGTTTTGGTTATATAGCTTTGTAGTATAATATGAAGTCAGGTAATGTGATTTCTCTAGTTTTGTTCTTTTTGCTCAGGATAGCTTTGTCTGTTGTGGGTCTTTTGTGGTTCCATATACTTTTTGGATTATTTTTTCTATTTCTGTAAATAATTTAATTGGCATTTTGATAGGGCTTGCATTGAATCTGTACATTGCTTTGGGTATTATGGACATTTTAACAGTGTTGATTCTTCCAATACATGAACATGAAATATATTTTCATTTTGTTGAACCCTCTTCAATTTCTTGCATCAATATTTTATAGTTTTTATTGTAGAGATCTTTCACATCTTTGGTTAATTCTTAGATATTTTATTTGTAGCTATTGTAAATGGGATTAATATCTTGATTTTCTTTTTAGGTTGTTCGCTGTCGGCATACAGAAATGCTACTGATTTTGTATGTTAATATTGTACCCTGCAAATTTACTAAACTTGTTTATCCGTTCTAAATATTTTTTTGTTTGAGTCTTTAGGTTTTTCCAAATAAAAGATTATATCTGCAAACAAGGATGATTTGGCTCCTTCTTTTTGAATTTGGATGCCCTTTATTTCTTTCTCTCATTTGATTGCTCTGTTTATAACTTTCAGTACTATATTGAATAGCTGGTGAAAGTGGGCATACTTTTTGTGTTGCATACCTTAGAGGAAAGGCTTTCCGTTTTCTCCATTCATTATAATACTATCTGTGGTTTGTCATACTTTTATTATGTTGAAGCTGTTCCTTCTATACCAAGTTTTTTGAGCTATTTTATTATGAAAGGATGCTGAATTTTATCACATGCTTTTTCAGCATTAATTGAAATGGTAATATGGTTTTTGTCCTTCATTCTGTTGATATGATATATCACACTGCTTGACTTGCATGTCTTGAACCATCCATTTATCTCTGGGATAAATCCCACTTGGTCATATTTAATCATATTTTTAATATATTGTGGAATTCAGTTGGCTAGTATTTTGTTGAGGATTTTTGCATAGATTGTCATCAAAGGTGTTGGTCTGTAGTTTTCCTCTTTTTTTAAGGTGTTTTTGTCTTGTTTTGATATCAGGGTAATGCTGGCCTCATAGAATGAGTTTGGAAGTATTCCCTCTTCCTCTGCTTTTTTAGAATAATTTGAGTAGGATTGGCACCTTTTTTTTATCTTAAAATGTTTGAAAAACTTCAGCACTGGAGCCATCAGATCCCCATATTTTGTTTTCTTCAAGACTTTGTATTATGTCTTTGAAATCATTTGTTGTTATCAGTCTACTCAGCTTTTGGATTTCTTTATGGTTAAATCTTGGTAGTTTGTATGTGTCTAGGGATCTATCAGTTTTTCTAGGGTTTTCAGTTTATTGGCATATAGTTGCTCACTGTGGCCTTTAATTATCCTTTGACTTTCTGTAATGTCAGTTTTAATGTCTCCTTTTTCATCTCTGATTTTCTTCATGTGGGTCTTCTCTTTTCGTCTTAGTCTGGATAAACGTTTATCAATTTTGTTTATCTTTTGAAAAAGCCAACTTTTCATTTTGTTGATGTTTAATATTGTATTCTTCATTTCAATTTCATTCATTTCTGCTCTGATGTGTATTATTTCTTTTCTTCTAATACTGGACTGGTTTTGCACTTACTTTTCTAGTTCTTTAAGATGCATCATTATATTTATTTTATGTTTTCCTATATTTTATGTAGGCTCTTATAGCTATACACTTTCCTCTTAGTACTGCTTTTGGTGTATTCCATAGCCTTTGGTATGTTGTGTTTCTATTATCATTTGTTTTAAGTAATGTTTTAATTTCATTCTTAATTACTTCATTGACTCACTAGCCATTCAGAGCATATTGTTTAATTTGTATGTATTTGTATAGTTGCCAATATTCCTCTTATTATTGATTTTTAGTTGTATTTCATTGTGGTCAGAAAAGATGATTGATATAATTTCAATTTTCTTGAATATTTTAAGACTTGTTTTCTGGCCTAAAAGGTGGTCTATCCTTGAGAATAATCCACGTGCTGAGGAGAATAATGTATATTTTGCAGCCATTGGATGAAATATTATTTAAATATCTATTAAGTCTCTTTGGTCTATAATGCAAATTAAGTCTGATAATTCTTTATTGACTTTCTGTCTGGTTGATCTGTCTAATGCTGAAACTGGGGTGTTGAAGTCTCCAGCTATTATTGTTTTAGAATCTGTCTCTATAGATCAAATAATATTTGCTTTATGTATTTGGGTGCTCCAATATTGGGTGCATATATATTTACAATTATGATATCTTCTTGCTGGATTGATCACCTTATTATTATATAATGACTTCCTTTGTCTCTTTTTATAGTTTTAGTTTTAAAATCTATTTTGTCTGAGATAAGTATACCAACACCTGCTCTTTTTTGGTTTCCATTTGCACATAATGTCTTTTTCCATCCCTTATTTTTCAGCATGTGTTTCGTTATAGGTGACATATGTTTCTTGCAGGCAAAAGATCATTAGGTCTTTTTTTAAAAATTTATTGAGCCATGCTGTATCTTTTGATTGGGTAACTTAACCCATTTACATTCAATGATATTGTTAATAAGTAAGTACTTACTCTTGCCATTTTGTTATTTGTTTTAGTGGTTGTTTTGTGGTCTTCTTTTTCTTCTTTTCCTTCTTGACTTACTTTTAGTGGAGGTAGTTTTCTCTGATGGTATGCTTTAATTTCTTACATTTTATTTTTTGTGTATCTGTTGTATGTTTTTTGATTAGAGGTTACCATGAGTCTTGCAAATATAACCGATTATTTTAAACTGATGAAGACTTAACATAGACTGCATAAACAAACAAGCAAAGAGAAAACTTATAAAAACTCTACACTTTATCTGAGTACTTACACTTTTAACTTTTTGTTGTTTCTGTTTATATCTTATTGTACTATGACTTTAAATGATATTGTAGTTTTTATATTTAGTAAGTTCATTTTTTAGTCTTTCTACTCAACATATGAATAGTTTATATAACACCATTACAGTGTTATAATACTCTGTGTTTTCCCGTGTATTTACTATTAACAGTGAGTTTTGTAATTTCAGCTGATTTCTTTTTGCTCGTTAATATTATTTTCTTTCAGATTGAAGAACTTTCTTTAGCATTGCTTGTGGCACAGGTCTGGTGTTGATGAAATTCCTCAACTTTTGTCTGGGAAAATATTTCTCCTTTATGTTTGAGGAATAATTTTGTTGTATTTACTATTCTAGACCAAAAATTTTTTTCTTTTAGCACTTATATAATGTCATGCCCCTCTTTCCTGGCCTATAAAATTTACATTGAGAAGTGTGATGCCAGACTTATTGTAGTTTTTTTGGATGCTGTTTCTTTTCTCTTACTGCTTTTAGGATTCTTTCTTTATCTTTGACCCTTGGACGTTTGAATATTAAATGCCTTGAGGTAGTCTTCTTTTTGTTAAGTCCGCTTGGTGTTTTATAGCCTTCTTGTACTCAGATATTGGTATCTTTCTCTAGATTTGAGAAGTTCTCTGTTACTATCCCTTTGAATAAACTTGCTACACCTACCTCTTTCTCTACCTCCTCTTAAATGCCAAAAATTCTTAGATTTGCCTTTTTGAGGCTATTTTTTATATCCAGTAGGCATGCTTCATTGCTTTTTATTCTTTTTCTCTTGTCTCCTCTGTGTATTTTCAAATAGCCTGTCTTTAAGCTCACTAATTATTTCTTCTGCTTGATCAGGTCTGCTATTAAAAGACTCTGATGCATTCTTCAGTATGCCAATTGCATTTTCAGCTCTGTAATTTATTCTTGATTCTCTTTAATTATTATAATCTTTTTGTTAACTGTATCAGATAGAATTCTGAATTCCTCCTCTGTGTTATCTTGAATTTATTTGAATTACCTCAATACAGCTATTTTGAATTATTTGTCTGAAAGGTCACACATCTTTGTCTCCACAGGATTTGTCCCTGGTGCCATACAGGGACATACATATTCTGATTATGCAATACAGCATAGTGGTGTACAGCACCACTGGAATACAGCAAAGTGGTGCTAAGAAGAAAGTTCATTACATTAAATGTCTATATCAAAAAGTCTGAAAGAGCACAAATAGATAATTTAAGGTCACACCTCACATAACTGAAAAAAGCAAGAACAATCCAAACCCACACGCAGCAGAAAAAAATAAGTAACAAAGATCAGAGAAGAACTAAATGAAATTGAAACCCACAAACAAAAACAATACAAAAGACAAACAAATCAAAAAGCTGGTTCTTTGAAAAAATAAATAAAATTGATAGATTATTAGTAAGATTAACCAAGAAAAGAAGTTTTAAATGAGTTCAATTAGAAATGAAATGAGAGATATTACAGCTAATGCCACAGAAATACGAAATATTTTTCAAGGCTACTATAAACACCTTTATGCACATAAACAAGAAAACCTAGAGGAGATAGATACATTCCTGGAAAAATATAACCCTTTTAGATTAAACCAGGAAGATATAGAATCTCTGAACAGACCAATAACAAGCAGTGAGACTGAAATAGTAATTTACAAATTGACAACAAAAAAGTGTTCAAGACCAGACAGAATCACAGCTCAATTCTATCAGATATCCAATGAAGAATTGGTACCAATCCTGTTGACACTATTCCAAAAGATAGAGGAAAAGGGAGTCCTTCTTAAATCATTCTATGAAGCCAGTATCACGCTAATATCAAAACCGGGGAACGACATAGCAACAACAAAAAACTACAGACCAATATCCCTGATTAACATAGATGCAAAAATCTTCAACAAAATTTAAAACAAAAATCATGTGATCATCTCAATAGACTCAGAAAAAGCATTTTGCAAAATCCAACATCTCTTTATGATTAAAACCTTCAGCAAAATTGGCATAGAAGGGACATACCTTAAGGTAGTAAAAGCCATCTATTACAAACACACAGCCAACATTCTAATAAATGGGGAAAAGTTGGAAGCATTCCCACTGAGAACTGGAACAAGACAAGGATGTTCACTTTTACCACTTCTATTCAACATTGTACTGGAAGTCCTAGACAAAGCAATCAGACAAGAGAAAGTAATAAAGGGAATTCTAATAGATAAAGAGGAAGTCAAACTGTCACGTTCACTGATGATATGATTGTATATCTAGAAAACCCCAAGACTCATTCAAAAAGCTCCTAGAACTGGTAGATACATTCAGCAAACTTAGGATACAAAATTAATGTACACAAATCAGTAGCTCTGCTATCCACCAACAGCAACCAAGCTGAGAATCAAATCAAGAACTAAATTTCTTTCACAATAGCTGCAAAAAACATAAAATATTTAGGAATATACCTAACCAAGAATATGAAAGACCTCTACAAGGAAAATGACAAAACAATGCTGAAAGAAATAGTAGATAACACAAACAAATGGAAACAAATCCAATATTCATGGATGGATAGAATCAATATTGTGAAAATGACTAGAAGAATACTTCTAGTCATTGGCTTAGGCTAAGACTTCATTACCAGGGACCCAAAAGCAAAAGTAATCTATAAATTCAATGCAATTCACATCAAAATACCACCATCATTCTTCACAGAACTAGAAAAAATTATCCTAAAATTTATATGGAACCAAAAACGAGCTTGCATAGCCAAAGCAAGTCTAAGCAGTAAAAATAAATCTGGTGGTACTGCATTACCCGACTTCAAATTATACTATAAGGCCATAGTCATGAAAACAGCATGGTACTGGTATAAAAACAGGCATGTAGACCAATGGAACAGAATAGAGAATCCAGAAATAAAGCCAAATACTTACAGCCAATGATCTTTGACAATGCAAATAAAAACATAAAGTGGGGAAAGGACACCCTATTCAACAAATGATGCTGAAATAATTGGCAAGCCACATGTAGAAGAATGAAACTGGATCTTCATCTCTCACCTTAAACAAAAGTGATCTCAAGATGAATCAGACTTAAACCTAAGACCTGAAACCATAAAGATTCTAGAAGATAACATTGGGAAAATACTTCTAGTCATTGGCTTAGGCTAAAACTTCATTAACAGGGACCCGAAAGCAAATGCGAATGTAAAAAAAAAAAAAAAAAAAAAAGATAAATAAATGAGACTTAATTAAACTAAAAAGCTTCCGCACAGCAAAAGAAATAATTGGCAGAATTAACAGAAAACCCACAGAGTGGGAGAAAATCTTCATAATCTATACATCTAACAAAGGCCTAATGTCCAGAATCTACAAAGAACCCATAAAAATCAGCAAGAAAACAACAAACAATCCCATCAAAAAGTGGGCTAAGGACGTGAATAGACAATTCTTGAAATAAGATATACAAATGGCCAACAAGCATATGTAAAAATGCCAAATATCACTAAATATCAGGGAAATGAAAATCAAAACCAAAATGCAATATCACCTCACTCCTGCAAGTATAGCCATAATCAGAAAATCAAAACCTAATCGATGTTGGCAGGGATGCAGTGAAAAGGGAACACTTATACTGTTGGTGGGAATGTAAACTAATACAACCACTGTGGAAAACAGTGTGGAAATTCCTTAAAGAACTAAGACTAGATACACCACTTAATCCAGCAATCCCATTACTAGGTATCTACTCAGAGGAAAAGAATTCATTATATGAAAAACATACTTGCACACACGTGTTTATAGCAACACAATTTGCAATTGCAAAAATACGGAACCAGATCAAATGCCCATTAGTCAACAAGTGGATAAAGAAAATGTTTTATTTATATATATTTTTATATATATAAATAAAACATTTATATATATATAACATGTTCTTAATAAAGAAATGTTTTATATATATATAACATTTTCTTTATATATATATATATACACATATATATATATAATGGAATACTACTCAGCCATAAAAAGGAATGAAATAATGGCATTCGCAGTAACCTGGATGGAATTAGAGACGATTATTCTAAGTGAAGTAACTCACGAATGGAAAAACCAAAGATCGTATGTTCTCATTCATATGTGGGAGCTAAGCTATGAGGATGGAAAGGCATAAGAATGATACATTGGACTATGGGTAATTAGGGGAAATGGAGGGTGGTGGTAAGGGATAAAAGACCACACATTGGGTACAGTGTACACTGCTTGGATGATGGGTGTACCAAAATCTCAGAAATCACCTCTAAAGAACTTAGTCATGTAACCAAACACCACCTGTTGCCCAAAAATCTATTGAAATAAAAAAAAAAAAATTAAAAACAAGAACAAAAAAACAAAGTCCTCTTTAATCTTTCCTCTCCTCTTCTCAAGTAGAAAGAAAGAATCTCTCTTGGGTGTTGCTACCTGGGGTTGGGGAAGGGATGGCACAAGCCCTGCTTTCGATGACTCAGCTGATGTCTCACTGAGTCATGTTATCCCAAGTCCACCGCCTCTGAGCCCAGCACGGCACCAGGACTTTCCCAAGAATTGCAGTCCTTGTGGCTTTGACAGTCTTTCAAGTTTATTTAGTACCCCAGACCCCTTTAGTCCATAGTGGCAAGGCTTGTTGGAACTCAGGTTCCGACCACTGGGATGGGGGCGATTCCCCTCTGGCTAGGGCTGATCTAGATGCTCCCTCCATGGATCTGAGTTCTGTCCAGTGTTGCTTTCTGACAGGGCGGCACTGCGTTCCAATGCAAAGTCTCACATTCGCTGAGCTCTCCTTCCCCCAAGTGCATAGATTCTCTCTCTATGCCATGCAGCCCCTGCTGGGGGTATGGGGGTGGGGTGGGGTGGGGTCAACAATTAAAGACATTCTTTCTTACTCTCTTCAGGCCCTCTTTTGGTAATATGAAGTTAATATGAAGTTAAAACCAGGAACTGTAAACACTCATCTGGTTTTTGGCTCTTACGAAGGTATATTTTTTGTGTGGATAGTTGTTCCAAGTTGGTGTTCCTGTGGGATGGGACATTCTCTGGAAGTTTCCATTCTGCCATCTCGCTCCTCCTCCTCCCTTTCACACTTGTTCTTAAAGGATAATTTGTTGACTACATAATTCTATGTTGAAATTTATGTTCTTTCAGCACCTTGAATACATAATTTATCTTCTGTCTTTCATTTTTGCTTTAAGATGTTGGCTGTTAGTTTAATTGCTTTCCATTGTACATCATCTATTTTTTCCTCTAGCTTCTTTTAAAAGTTTCTCTTTGTTTGGGGTATGTCACCAAACGTCTGGACAAGAATTTCTTTTTATTTACCCTGCTTTGTATATTTTTTGCTTCCAATATCTGTGGATTCATGTCTTTTATGAGGTTTGGAAAATTCTTAGTCATTATCTTTTCAAATATTACATTTTTTCCATTCTCTTTACTGTTTTATGTGACATAATTAAAATTTCTCATCCTCTGTCTCATAAACTCCTCCTTCATATTTTCCATTTTTCCTTCTCTGTTGCATTATGCATAGTTTCCTGAGATGTATCTTCTAGTTTGCTAATATGTTCTTAACACTGTCTAATATGATGTTTAGCACATATGTTGATTTTTTAATGATTGTTTTCAGTGTTTCAAGTTTCATTTGGAGATATATATGTAGGTATATAATTTTGTTGCCTACTTATTTTTAGATGTTGGCATGCATTTCATAAAATAGTTTGTCTTAATCTGTTTTGTGCTGCTATAAATGAATAACTGAAACTTGGTAATTTGTAAAGAAAATAGGATTATTTCCAGTCCTATAGGCTGGAAAATGAAGAGCATGGCTCTGGCTTCTGGCAATGACATCCATGCCATGTCACAACATGGTGGAGAAGATCAAAGGAAAACCAGAACCATCCAATAAGGGGAAAACCTGAGAGGCATCCAGAGTTTATAACAACCGACTCTTGGCAAGAACTAATTCGTTCCCATGAGAACCAATAGAGTCTTGCAAGAGTTAAAACACACTCACTACTCAAGAACAACATGAAGCCATTCATGAGGTATATGCTCCCATGACCCAGACACTTCTCTCTAGGTTCTAACTCTCAGCACTGTACCTTTGGGAATCAAATTTCAACATGAGTTTTCATGCGGACAAACAAACCATAACCAAACCATAGTGCAGTTCATGATGCACAGTTGTTTTATAATCTGTATGTGATTATTCAAGTAACTAAAGGAAGTCTGTTGGAATCTAAGCCTCTCATTTGCTTTTGATTTGTTTGCATCCACTCATAATGGTTTTGTCCTTGTGTGTTTGGTAATATTTTATAGTGAGATCACAGTTAATTAATATTTATCTGTGAGACTGCAAGGAATTTAGATTCAAGATGTTTTCCTCCAGAGAAGATTTGCTTTTGCCTCTGCATGTGCCAGGGTACATTACAAACCAGAGACCACTGTAGCTCTTTTGCAGGGGTGGATCTTGGCCTAATGCCTACAGGCTGAAATTCAGCTCCCTTGATTTCTGCCGGTTCAATATTAGTGTCCTTATCCATGTCAGCACTAATAATAATATTTACCCTGATATCTAAGCCATCTTTCTGCTTACTTGGTGCTAGCTGCATTTTTTCAGCTTACCCACTTTTTGGCTAGCAGAGAAGATGCCTAGAAACTTTCTCTTACTTTCTGAGCCCAACAATACATTAAACATCTGTTTTATTGAGAATATACTTGATGCATTGTGAGAAAGTTCCTCAACATATCTAGTCCACTATACAACTAGACATTCTCTTCCCACTCTTGCTTCAATTAACTGGTATCTGGATTTCTCTCACCTTTTATCAGAAACTGCCATTACAAAGATTACCTAAGAGCTTCACAGTACAAAATCTAAGAGAAGTTTCTGTCCTTGTCAGCACTTGACTTTCAATCTACCCTTGTCTATCTCAGTTTCCTTTGTAAATTGTAATATCATCCATCCCTTAAATGTTTATGTTCTTTGGAATTTTAATCGTAACCCACACACTTTTAAACCCACACACTTTCCATGATCAATCTGATTTATTCTTCTGGTTCTGGCTACCATCTATATATTGATAACTCCCAACACTGTCTTCATCCCAAACAAACCTATCTATTCAACTTCCTGCAGTACTTGAATGTTCCATAGTTCCTTTATATTCAACATGTTGAAAACTAAATTTATCATCTTGCTGTCATACTCCCAACTCCTTCCTTCTCCTGTGTTCTCTATTCATACTGTGCAAGCCAGAAACCAGGCCATCATTCATAATGTTTTCTTCTCTTCAAGTTTTCACATTGAATAAACCACCAAGTCTGACTATTCTACATCTCTGGAGCCATCTACTTTTCTCCAGCTTCAATGTCATTCCCCTAGTAAAAATAAGTCACTTTCATCTCTTGCTTGGGAGTATAGTGACAGCCTCTTAACTGGTTTCTCTGCCTGTCCTCTTGAACCGTCTCCTTCCCACCACCCAATACTGCCTCCATACTACAGTGAATAATTTTTCTAAAATATAATCGTGTTACTATTTTACTTAAAAGAACAACTAGTGATTGATTACAGGATAAAATTCAAATTCTTTTCCCAAGATCCTTTGCGATCTGGCCTCTGTCTGTCATCCAGCCTTATGTCTCTGTCATACTACATTCCCCTTCCATTGCTGTCACAATACTTGAAGGAATATTGAGTTACTTCCAGTTTGCCAAATATGCTTTCTCAAACAGAAGTGCCTCTGTACTTACTCTTCTCTCTCTCTCTAATCCTGTTACTTGTTATCTTTCATAGTTGGGTGAGGTGTTCTCTTAATATCCTGAATTTACCTTTAGTTTGTGTTTGTCTTATTGCACTGTAAATACTTTCTGTCTTCTTCATTAGACTGTGTCTTAAGGATGGTCTATGCCTCATTTATCACAGCACCTAAACGTACGAGGCATTCAACAAATGTTTGCAACGAGAAAATGGAAGAAAGCTAGCCTGCTACTTTAGCTTTATTTGTAGCATACTGTGGCAAACCATACTGAGAAAGAGCAAAATGAATGTGCAAGTGCTTTAAGCCCTCTGGCCAACTATTTATTCCACATCTAACCTTAATGCATGTATGAGTGTAGTATATGCTGATCTCAGCCCATTTCTGCTCTTCAATTAGTTACAAAGAGTTCAATTAACTTCATACTCTAGTGCCAAGAATACTAAAGTTATGGTGTATGGACCATACCTTTATCAAGCCTTTATCAGCACTGATACGGTCCATATCAGATATGGACCATACCTTATTAAGCCTTTATCAGCAACGGAAGTAGGAGAATCTTGGTAACTATTTACTTAAGGAGTTCTGGACCTGTCTTTAAGTTTCTACTTTTATTTGTTTCTTCTGATTACACAATGAAGATGGGTTCTTAGATTAGTGTTAAATATTAACATTTTTAGATCTAAAAGTTAACCTAATGAATTTTCGATAACGAGTTTTTTGTTTGTTTGTTAATGAAAACAAGATGAGAATTTGTATCTTAAAGGAGAGGAAGGCTGGGCCGAAGCATCTAACACTATTGTTTCTACTTTTTAACCTGTTTCTGCTGCTGCCATCTAGTGTTCTGTCTGTGCTGTCTGCATTTGCTTTTTAGCATCAACTGGTATCTCTCTGTATTCCTAAATACCACTGCAGGAAGGGATCTGCATATTCTGATTTTTCTGTTCAATGTTCTATTTCATGACACTTAGGATCAAATATGCCATAGTAACGACAACTGTAGCTCCCAGCTGTGAAAGTCTTTGCAGTTTACAAAGTGCTTTTACACTCTTATCATCTCAGAAGATTGTTCCTAACAGTGGCTTTTCCATGGTCCAACAACTACAAATTTTCTAAGGAAAATAATCATAGCATGTCAGAGGTGGAAAAGCTATTAGAGCACAGCTAGCCAAGTGGTTTTTATCTTTTTTTATTTAGTGTGTGTGTGTGTATATATAGCTAATATCTATTAAAGTTGTTGGGTAAAGCAATCCCATATGATAAACATGAATTAAAACCTTAAGTCAATAAAAACATTTCCCATCAATAAATACTCTGATTTGTCAATAAGTTTTTGTTCAATCTTCATCTCAAGTATACATGTTAACAATTTTGAAAATATGTAAGTAAATGTATCAGTATTTCAGAAATGTTCATTGCCCTTCCTAGCAAGTAGACTTAGATGGGAATTCATCTTTAAACCATGCTACTTTCTGTCCTGGAGGATTCCACGGAGGTGACTTGTGGGGAGGGATAATGCTGATGATATTTCCTCATCAGCACCCCCTGTCCCCACCTCACAATAGACACATACCTCCTATATCTAAGAGCATTGTTTTACTACTTTTATACGTTCTATCTTTTGGGGTTCTATGTAATTTTTTTTCTGCATATAGTTTTGTCCAGAGCCAAGATTTCACTCCTTAAAAATTGAAAATCCATTTTACAGCTGAGAAAATTGAAGTTCAGAAAGGTTATGTCATGAGTAAAAGGTCACACAGTTATCAAGTAGCAGAGTAAAGACTGGAACCCAGGTCTGCCTGATACCAAGGCTCAAGCTGGCATCTCAGACAATGGAGTTGGTTATAATAAAAGAAATTAAATCCAGATAGCTAAAACAAATAAATAGGCAAGAAAACAAAGGCCTTTTTAAAAATTGTGGTAAAATATACATAACATTAATTTTATCATTTTAACCATTTAAAGTATACAACTTAGTGTCATTAAGTATATTTACAATGTTGTGTAACCGTCACCACTATCTATTTCCAGAACTTTTTCATTATCTTAAACAGAAACTACATACCCATTAAACAATAATTCTTTTTGGCCATAATACAAGTCAAAAAACAATAGATGTTGGTGAGAATGTGGTTAAAAGGAAACACTTCTACGCTGCTAGAGGGAATGTAAATTAGTACAACCACTATGGAAAACAATATGGAGATTCCTTAAAGAACTAAAAGTAAATTTACCCTTCGATCCAGCAACTACACTCAGAGGAAAAGAAGTCATTATATGAAAAAGACACATGCACACACATGTTTATAGCAGCACAATTTGCAATTGCAAAGATATGAAACAAACCTAAGTGCCAATGAGTGGATAAACAAAATGTGGTATGTATATACCAGGGAATACTACCCAGCCATAAAAAGGAACAAAATAATGTCTTTTGTAGCAACTTGGATGGAGTTGGAGGCCATTATTCCAACTAAAGTAACTCAGGAATGGAAAACCAAATATTGTATGTTCTCACTTATAAGTGGGAGCTAAAGTATGAGGACACAAAGAAGTATACAGTGATATAATGGACTTTGGGAACTCATGTAGGGGAAAGGTTGGGAAGTAAGTGAGGGATAAAAGACTATGTATTGGGTACAATGTACACTGCTTAGGTGATGGGCACACTAAAATCTCAGAATTCACCACTTAATAACTCATCCATGTAACCAAAAACAAACTGTACCCCCCAAAACTATTGAAAAATAATAATTAAAAATAATAATTCCCTATTCTCCCCTCTACTATGCCCTGACAAAACCAAATACTCTATGAATTTGAATTCTCTAGTTACCTCATGTTAGTGGAATCATAAAGTATTTGGCCTTTTGTGACTGGTTTATTTCACTAAAATAATGTCTTTGAGGTTCATTCATGTTGTAACATGGGTCAGAATTTCCTTCCCTTTTAAGGCTGAATAAAATTCCATTGTATGGAACATATACCGTGTATTGTTTATCCATTCACGGACATTTAGGTTGTTATACCTTTTGCTTATCATGAATAATTTTGCTACGAAAGTTGGTGTACAAATATTCATTTGAGTCCCTGCTTTCAATTCTTTTATACCTCAAAATGGAATGGCTGGATCATATGATATTTTTATATTTAACTTTTTGAGAAACTATCAAACTGCTGTCTATAATAAGGAAGTCTTTTTAAAATGATTGTATTATAAATTTATACAATGTATTTGCATATAATGCATTTACCACTACCAAAAATATTTTCCATCTACATTAAAATGTTTTTTCACAGAACTTTGTTGTCTTTAATCAAGAACACCTTATGATGTTTTACTCCTGCTTATACTGAAGATTATTTTGCTCTACATATAAAGTTACAAGGCATTGAAGTTTTTGGCGACAGTTGACGCTGAGATCTAGAAGTCCCATTTTGACTATGAAGGCACACTTCTTGGGAATCTTCTCCTTTTTGTCTACCTTCTGCAACTTATTTTGACAAGACTTTAATTTAATAGCACTCCTGGCATTTATTTAAGCAGATTTGCCTCCAAAAGGTGAAATAATAAAATTTGTTTATCGCACTATTTTCTTGGAGTTACTTTTGAAAAATTAAACGCTCCACCTCAGTGTTGAGTTCTCAAGTTCCCTGAAGCATGATTTTCAACATCTAAAATTTTTCACTTGATTTATTAATAAATTAAACCAAATTACCAACTTACACTATCATATCACATTGTGTCTTTTACCTGATGTGCCTCTGTGGTACAGATTAAATGTTGCCTTTATTGTCACCTCAAGCAAGAATACGAAAAGGATCCATCAAGCAGACGCATAATATGATATCAAGACATTTCTACAATTCTTCTATTATTGCTGATATCAGTGAGTATGACAAAAATAAATTTGCTTGAAGAAAGTATCCTTAGATATACTGGTTTCTAAAAGACAATGCTACCAACATAGTAACAATTTCAAGAAATTAATTAACCAAAAAAATTTTTTTTTTGCAAATCTACTTTGTGCCAAGTAATCTTTTAGATTAACAAGAGAAACAAGGTCTTCATCTTCATGGAGCTGCAAGTCTAATGCATTGAGACAGACAAGCAAAGATAATTTCAAATAATGATGAGAACACAAGGTGGGGAGGGCTGTTTTATTAGATAGGATTGCCAGAGAAGACCTTTCTAAAGATATGATATTTGAGCTGAAACCTAAATAAGAAGTAGGAAGCAGCCATGCAAAATATAATTCAGACAGAAGGACAGCAAGTCCAAAGGCAAAATATAATTCAGACAGAAGGACAGCAAGTCCAAAGGCAATGAAGCAAAACAACAAAGGCAGGGAGATCCCAAATCATCTAGGGTCTTGTGACTTATGGTAAAAAGTTTAGATTATTGGCTGGGCACAGTGGCTCACACCTGTAATCTCAGCACTTTGGAAGGCCGAGGCGGGCAGATCACCTGAGGTCGGGAGTTCGAGACCAGCCTGACCAACATGGAGAAACCCCATCTCTACTACAAATACAAAAATTAGCCGGACGTAGTGGCACATGTCTGTAATCCCAGCTACTCGAGAGGCTGAGGCAGGAGAATCGCTTGAACCCGGGAGGCGGAGGTTGCAGTGAGCCGAGATGGCGCCATTGCACTCCAGCCTAGGCAAAAAAAAAAAAAAAAGTTTACATGATCATCCTTAGTTCACTTTATATCAATACAGTTAAATTATGAATGATTCTACATTTCAGTTCAGAAGTTTACGGAATTAAGTGACAATTTCCTCACTCCTGTGATGAAGAACAAGCTACTGGAAGTAAATCTTATTATAGTCAATTAAGTGATCATATCTCTGCATCTTTTTTTTGTACAAACATGTGGTTGGAATAATAAGCTCAGACACTATTGATGAAACGGAGAGAAACTGGTTTCTAACCCTTCCAAATGAAGTGTATTACAATAGGAGAAAATGGAATTTGATTTAAAAAATAATTAAAACCACATAGTTTTATGGATTTAGTGGTAAAGCCTTAGAGACTTTGAGCCAGACAGAGGTGATAAACCATTTGTGAATTGCAATACAAAGCTTACAGGCCTTAACATATTCCAGTTGATTCTAATACTTTGAAACAGATAAAATTTGGAGTCAATGAAAGGAATTTATATAGCTATTGGGGTCTCACCATTTGTATGGCCACGTCCTCACTCCTCTACCCGAGTTTCCTTTCTGTTCTGCTTTAGGAGGAAGGAACAATGAGTGTTGTGAGGGCGGAACGTGACCTTAGAAAAGGGCTAGTTTCTAATATCTGACAGAGGAATAATGGAGGTGTGCAGAACTTGAAATACTGCCATTTCATCTCTTCGATAAGGCTCATTAACAATCTCACAAAGCCATATTACATAATGAATAAGGAACACCCTTTTTCCCCAATATTTTTGAAGTTTGGGCTGTGGGAGTAACTCATCTAAAAGGGCTTTGGTGTTACTGCTGGTGACTACCCTGCTGTACTTCCCAGGAAGCTAGAGATGAAAATCGCTCAGTTCTTGCCACAGCTCTGGGTAGCCTTCCAGTCATGGGACTAGACCTCTGTTATCTATGGTTTTATTGTCAGCTCCAACGCTCAAGTTGAAACTGAATCCTCGATATGGCAGTATTCAGAGGTAGGGCCTTTAAGAGGTAACTGGGTCATGAGGGTTCCATTCATGGGTTAATGGGTTAATGGATTAATGGGTTATCGTGGGAGGCGAACCAATGGCTTTTTAAGAAAAGGAAGAGAAACTTTAGGTAGCACATTAGCAGCCCCCTCACCAAGTGATGTTCTATGCCATCTTGGGACTCTTCAGAGTCCTTATCAGCAAGAAGGCTCTCATCAGATGTAACTCCTCGACCTTAGATTTCTCAGAATCTGAGCGAAAAATAAATTTCTTTTCTTTATAAATTACTTAGCTTCAGGTATTCTGTTATGAGCAACAGAAAACAGACTACGATAGCCTCCATCTTGCAACTAAATAATTGGAATATGCAGCGGTAAGTATCTTTCACTAAATTATTTTCAGTAGCCAAATACCTATTACTCTTTTCCACACACCTATTTCAGAATACCATTCATATTTCTTCACACTATGTTGGTGGTTGACTCACATCAGGTGGAAGTTGTAGAAGAGGGGTAATGGTGACAAATTATCAACAGAAAAGCGCATTCCTCTAAGCTGTCACTTTTGAGTATTTCAATTACATGTGGGAGAGGAAAAATATTTTAAAAGATGCCAGAATCATGATTTAAACTTAATCAAAACTCTTTTTATTTAATTTTAAAGAAAATCTGATTAGTCTGTCATTATTCGAGGCTCTTTACATTTTTAACATCATTATTGAGATATAACTTATATAGCATAAAGTTAACTGCTTTAATATGTACAGTTCAGTGGTTTTCATTATATTTACAGTTGTACAACCATTACTGTAATCTAATTATAGAACATTTTAATGACCCCCAAAAGAAACAAAGCCTATTAGCACATCCCCACTCCCTCCACCCTAACTCTTGGCAACCACTAATCTACTTTCTGTCGCTATAGATCATTCTGTACATTTAATATACAGTTGACCCTTGAACAACATGGGTTTGAACTGCTCTGGTCCACTTATATGCGGATTTTTTTTCAACCAAACATGGATCAAAAATGCAGTATTCACAGGATGCAAAACCCACATATATGGAGGGTCAACTTTTCATATATGCAGCTTCCCGAGGGCCAACTCTGGGACTTGATTATGTGCGGATTTGGCTATATTCAGGCAATCCTGGAACCAATCCCCCATGTATACCAAGGGACGATTGGTGAAATCACACAATATATGACCTTTTGTGACTGGCTTATTTCACTTAGCATAATATTTTCAAGGTTCATCCATGTTGTAGCATATATCAGTACTTCAATCTTTTTTAGGATAAATAATATTCCCGTGTATGAGTATACCACATTTTGTTTATTCACCAGTTGATGGACATTGTGTTGTTTGTATTTTTTGGTTTTTATGAATAATATTGCTGTGAACTTTTGTGTACAGCTGTGTGTGCGCGCGTGTGTGTGTGTGTGTGTTTATGTGTGTGTGTCAGGGTCCTGCTCTGTTGCTCGGGCTGGAGTGTAGTGGCGCGATTATGGCTCACTGCGGTCTCTATCTCCCGGGCTTAAGCGATCCTTCCACCTCAGCCTCCCAAGTAACTGGGACCACAGGCATGCGCCACAATGCCCATCTTGTGTACAACTTTTTGTGCGGACTTATGTTTATAGTTCTCTTGGGTACATGGTAACTCAGTTTAACTTTTTCAGGAGCTGCAAAAATGTTTTCCAAAGTGGCTGCACAATTTTACCTTCTCATCAGCAAGGTATGAGGGTTCCAACTACTCCACATCCTCATCAATATTTGTCATTGTCTTTTTCATTATAGCCATCCTACTGGATGAAAAGTGGTATCTCATTGTGGTTTTGATTTGCATTTTCCTAATGATTAATAATGCTAAGCAACTTTTCATGTAACTATTGGCCATTTGTTTATGTTCTTTGGAAAAATGTTTATTCAAATTATTTGCCCATTTGTAAATTGGGTTATCTTTTTGTGGTCGAGATTTAAGTTCTTCACATATATTCTGGAAACTAGACCCTTATCGATACATGATTTGCAAAACATTTTCTCCCATTTTTGGGTTTTCACTTTCCTGATAGTGTTCTTTGATGCACAAAAGTGGTTAATTTCGATGGAGTCCAATTTATATTTTTTTCCTTTGGTTGTTTGTGCCTTAGGTGTCATACCTAAAAAACCATTGCCTAATCTAACAAGTATTTATACCAGGGTTTTCTTCAAAGCGTTTTATAGTTTTAACTCCTACCTATAGGTCTTTGATCTATTTTGAGTTAATTTTTATATGTGGTGTGATGTAGTGGTCCAACTTTTTTTTTTTTTTTTTTTTTTTGCATCTGGTTATCCAGTTGTCACAACATTTGTTGAAAGGACTATTCATTTCCCCCATTGAATTGTCAGCGCCACTGTCAAAAATCAATCATAGATGTATGGGCTATTTTCTGTGTTCTCAGTTTTGTTCCACTGATCTGTATGCCCATCTTCATTTCAGTACCCCATAGTGTTCCTTATAGTAACTTTTAGTAAGGATTGAATTTGGGGAGTGTGAGTCTTCTAACTTTTTCTTTTCAGGATTGTTTTGGCCATTCTGAGTTCCCTGCATTTCCATATCAATTTCTGCAGGTTTTGCAAAAAACAGCCAGCTAGAATTTGGCTAGAGATTGTGTTGAATCTGTAGGTCAATGTGGGGCATATTACCATCTTAACAATATCATGTCTTCCAAATCGTAAACATGGAATTACTTTCCATTTATTTAGGTATTCTTTTCAACAATGTTTTGTAATTCTCAGTCTACAGGTCTTGCACTTATTTTGCTAAACTTACTTATAAGTATTGTACCCTTTTTGATGCTATTGTAAAGGGAATGGCTTTCTTGATTTCATTTTTGTATTCTTCACTGCTAAAGTAAATAAATAACTGATTTTTCTATCTTGCTCATGTATCATGCAAGCTTGGCATACTTGTTCATTTGTTCTAAAACTTTTTTCATTCATTCTTTAAGATTTTTCACTATATAAGATCATATCACCTGCGAATAGTTTCACTTCCTTTCCATTCCGCCTATTTTTTTTTTAATTGCTGATGTTAGAACCTTAGACACTATTGAATAGAAGTAGTGAGACCAGAAATCCTGTCTTAAGGAGATCCCCTGATCTTAAAAGGAAAGTATTCAGTATTTTACTATTGTGTTACTTGCTATGAATTTTTCATAGGTGCTCTTTATCTTTTGAGGAAGTCCCCTTCTATTCCTAGTTTGCTGCAAAGTTTTGTCATAAACGCTGTTGAACTTTATCAAATGCTTTTTTTTATTCTAATGATTATGATTATGTGATTTTGATTTTATTATTTTAGTATGGCATATTACATTGATTGACTTTTATATTTTAAACCAACCTTTCTAGGATAATCCCATTTGGTCATGGTATACGTACTTTTTATATGTTACTGGATTTTGTTTGTTAGTATTTTTGATGACCTTTGTGCCTATATTCAAAGACTATTGGCCTGTAATTTTCTTGTAATGTCTTTGTCAGATTTGGTATCAGCATAATACTGGCATCATGTAATTAGTTGGAAAATATTCCTTTCGCTTACATTTTCTGCAATAGTTGTGAAGAATTGGTGTTTAAAAAAGAAAAAATAAACACTTGGTAGAATTCGCCAGTAAAGCCATCTAGGACTGGGTTTTTTTTTGGGGGGGGGGGCAGTTTTAAAATCATTAATTCAATCTCTTTACTTGTTATAGGTCTATTCAGACTTTCTATTTTATTTTTAGTCAGTTTTAATAGTGTCTTTCTAGGCATTTATCTGTTTTTTTCCATTATCGAATTTGTTAGCATGCTGTTATAGACTGAATTGTGTTCTACCTAAATTCACACGTTGAAGTCCTAACCACCAATGTGACTGTTTGAAGACAAAACCTTTTATGAGGTACTTAAGGTTAAATGAGGTCATAAGGCTGTGGCCCTACTCCAATGACTAGTGTCTTTATTATAAGAAAAGGAAGAGACACTAGACTTGTGTGTGTGTGTGCACATGCACAGAGAGAAAATGCTATGGAAGAATATAGTAAGAAAGTGGCTATCTGCATGTCATGGGGAGAGGCCTCAGGAGAAACCAACCCTGTCAGCACTTTGATCTTGGACTTCAAGCCTCCAGAATGTGACAAAATAAATGACTGCTGTTTAAGCCACACAGTCTATAGTATCTTGTTATGTCAGCCCTACCAGACGAATATACCATTGTTCTCAGTATTCTCTAATAAGCCTTTTAATTTCTGTGAGGTAAGTAGTGATGTTCTGTCTTACATTTTAGATTTTAATAATTTGAGTCTCTTTGTATAACATTCCTTACTGCTTTCTGTTCCCTATTTCATTCTTTTATTTCTGCTCTTCTTATTGCCTTCTTTCTGCTTGCTTTGGGTTTAGTTTTCTCCTTTTTTTCCTAATTTTCTAAGCTGGAAAGGTAGGTTATTGATTTGAGAACTTTCTTCCTTTTATATATAGGTACTTGCTACCATAAATTTCCCTCTCAGCCCTGTTTTTGCTGATCCCATAAGTCTTGGTATATGTATTTTTCTCTCAATGTACAGTAATCCTCTCTTAATCACAGGAGATGCATACCAGAACTCCAAGTGGATGCCTGAAACCAGATAGTACCAAACCATATATATATATATATATATAATCTGATAAGAGCTATTAAGTGACTGTGGGTGGGTAGCATATACAACATGGATATGCTGAACAAAGAGATGATTCGCATCCTGGGCAGGACAGAGTGGGATGTGTAAGATTTCGTCACACTACTCAGAAGGGCATGCGATGTAAAACTTATGAATTATTTATTTCTGAAATCTTCCATTTAATATTTTCAGACCACAGTTGACTATGGGGTAACTGAGGAAAGCAAAATCACAGATAAGGGTGGACTGCGGTATTTTCTGATTTGTTATGGTTTTTCTTTGGTCTGTTGGTTATTTAGGAGTGTGTTGTTTAACTTCCACATATTTGTAAATTTCCCAAGTTCCTCCTGTCATTAGTTTCTAATTTTATTGCACTGTGGTGGAAGAATATACTTCGTATAATTCTGATCCTTTTAAACCTATCAAAGTTTGTTTTATGGTCTTGCCTACAGTATATTCCAGAGAATATACCACATGCACTTGAGAATGTGTATTCTGCTGTTCTTAGGTGGAGTGTTCTATGCCTGTTAGGTCTAGTTGGATTATAGTGTCGTTAAAGCCTTTTATATCCTTGTTAATTTTCTTCCTATTCCATACATTATTAAAAGTGGGGTAGTGAGTCCCCAAATATTTGCTGCTGAACTATTTCTCCTTCAATTCTGTCTACTTTTTGGGAGCTCTGCTGTTAGGTGCATATATTCATAATTGTTTTTTTCTCCCTGAGGGACTGAACCTTTTATTATAAATGGAACTCTAAGTTTTTGTTTTAAAGTCCACTGCTTGTATTTACCATATTCTCTCTACCTTTCTTGTGATTGCTGCTTGCATTGTATGTGTCTTTGCCATTCGTTTACTTTTCATTTATTTGTATATTTAAATCTATAATGTCTCCTGTAAATGAGTTTTTTAAAAAAAATTGTATTAAAATCTGCCTTTTGATTAGATCATTTAATCCATTCACATTTCATTATTTATATAGCTGGATTTACTTCTGCCATTTTCCCTTTTCATTTTCTACATCTTATGACTATTTTGTTGGAAACTGGATTTTTAGATAATGTATTTTAGTAATTCTTGGTACTGACACCCCTAACCCTCCATGCTTGGAATTCTTATTTGCTTATGTGTTTAGTAAAAGGCTGGATTATTTTATTGAAGTCTCTTTATCCTCCCAGGTGTTAAGAATCTTATGTTGCTCCTCAGGGAGGCTCATCTTCTGGTATGCCCACCTGGGATGACAGTGGCTTGGGTAGGGCTTTCTTCCTCTCTTTCCATGCCCACACGCAGCTGTTAGAATCCACTAGTCACAAACCGATTATTTAATTGTTTTCAGTAATGCCCTGTGGCATAAATTGCTCTAAACAAATCCAACTAAATGCTTGTTCTTTTGAAGGAATAGTTTTTGGTTAGTGTTTGATATTGTTCTGACCCTAGGAGGACTCCTCCCAACTGTCTTACTCCTTGGTTCTTTCCGGCAAGCTAGCTTGCCTACAGGTTAGTCTGTAGGTTGAATCTCTTCACTCGCCTTTCTCCACAATCTCCATTGCTCTTAAAGAGCACTCTTAAGGCCTGTTGTAACTAAAGTCAATTCCTTTGGAAAGAGATTATAAGCTGTATGTTTTATAGTCTGCTTCTCCCCCCAGGCAAAATGTCTGAGCCAGGGTTCTGGAGCTGGTTATGGGGACAATGGCAAGCTTCCGGGGACAGAGTGTGCCTTGTGTTCTTGGCTGAAGCAGTTTAGAGTGAAGTCTGGGATGCGATGAAAATAAAGAGAGTAGTTTTGGTTCGAATACCACAGATTCTCACCTTTCTTACTGAATTTTCACAGATTCTCTTGTTGCTTGCCCTGTGGACCATCTCCAGAGGCTTGTGTTTTTTAAAACATAGTTTCCACAAGTGTCACTGAGGAGTGAGTTATTGGAGTTCTTCACGGTCATGACGTTAGTCAATCTTTCCAATGACTTTTACACTTCCTAAATTGAATTTGATAAGGCTTTCTTATGAAAACAGAAACCTAAAGCAGTTCATACGGGATTTGACTTCAAATAAATAACTTTAACAAGTAGGATACAGAGCTTATAAAGATTATAAGAAAATTGAATCTCCAATGGAAGTATGTTAGACTAGGAAGGTGCATAAAGAAAGGATAAGCTTTTTTTTAAATAGAAACATAAAGACCTTGCAAATCATTCAGTGATCAACTTCAGCCTTACACAACTAAAGATAACTGAAACCAAGGAGAACAAGGAACTTGGCTAAAGCCACTCAGCAAGTCTCCAACAGCTAGTATTAAAACTAGCCCGATGAGAAGTGGCATGCATAATAGTTAAACAAACAGGTTTTGGAAACATATCTGAGGATAAATCCTGCCATTTAACAGCAATGTGATATCTGGTCAATTCCTTTGCCTTTCTAAACCTCAGTTTCCTCATCTGTAAAAGAGTGTTAACAATAATACCTAATAGGTTTGAGACCTCAAGAAATACAACTACTATAATGCAATAATTATAACATTAAAATGTCCCTATCCCCACCAAGAATCCTTCTGCAAATTCTCCCTTCATGCACCTGCACCTCTACCAAAAAGCAAAACAAAACAAACAAAAAACAACACAACAATAAAAATACCCCAAAACTTACGTGGGGCCTTCCCAAACCTGTTTCCAGTGATGTGAGGCTGCTGTGCTCACTGAAGGCGTTGACATCCAAACCCTGAACACTATGGAATTTCATTCCTCATTAAACCTTCAAACCCCATTCTCTTCTCTCCTCTAGTTAACATGGTTCTTAGAAAGATCTCAAAGGCTTCCCTTATCCCCTTAACTCTCATAATAACTACAGTACCTGACTCCAGGTCAGGCTACTTCCATCGAAATACACATTGTGAGGAATATAAGCAAGGCTGCATGACAGTATCTAACCACAGAACAAAGCTCTGACCTAGATTTCTAGCTTATGTTCTCCTAATACAAGCAAAGATTAGTGTAGGTATAATCAGCTAGTCAAACCTGCTGTACTTTATCTAGCTAGAAAAATAAACCCAATTAATATATTTTATTTTCTATTCCCTCTTTGATTTTTACAGAGATCTTTGTTGACATAATTCAATAGTCTATCTGCTGAAAGCCAACACTTTTCCTTGGATGACGATCAGACCAAGTGGAAGCTGTTTAGGAGAGGAGAAAAGATGGCATTGTGAAATATGAATGAGATTAACAAAAATGCTATGAACCAAATGCAACTTGAGTAGGCCTAATGTCTTCTCAAGGACCACTGCAAAACCCCATTTCTTGAGAATAAAGAGAGCAAATGCACAAGTCTTTGAGTTAAATTACTTGAAACATTTCCCCCTAATAGCCCCTAATAACAACATATACTGTGACAGAAGAGTTATAAAAAAATTTAAATCAGCAGTGGTTCAAGTTCACTTTACTATATTTATAGGGCCACTCGACCTTTGTCAACCAACACTCCTGTCCCAAAGTCTTAATTAGAAAAAAAAACCCCACAAATAATTAAACTACATCTAAAAGGAATTGGTATATGGATTTGTATAAAAAGAGTGATTATTCTAATAAGCCAGTGTGGTTCAGGTCTGTAATTTTGCGACTTTGGGAGGTCATGGAGAAAGGGATCTGTGTCAGGAGCTTGAGACTAGCTCAAGCAATTTGGCAGAACCTCACCCTACTAAAAATACAAAATTAGTCAAGGCAGTAGTGCATACTTTTAATCCCAGCTAATTTGGGGAGTTTGAAGGAGTAATCATTGAATATGGGAGGTGAGGTTGAAGAGCCGAGATCATACCATTGGGAGACTCCAGCCTGGGTGACAAGTGTTAAACCCTGTCTCAAAAAGGAGGAGGAGGGAGGAAGGGAAGGAAGGAAGGGAAGGAAGGGTACAAGGAAGGGAAGGAAAGGAAGAAGGAAGGAAGGAAGAAGGGAAGAGAAGGGAAGAAGGGAAGGGAAGGAAAGAAGGGAAGGGAAGGGAAGAAGGAGGGGAAGGGAAGGAAGAGGGGAAGGGAAGGAAGGAGAAGGGTTGTGAAGGGGAAGCTGGGAATGAAGGAGAAGGGAAGGAAGAAGGGAAGGGAAGAAGGGAAGGGAAGAAGGAAGGGAAGGAAGGGAAGGGAAGGGAAGGGAAGGGGAGTGATACATTAAATAACGAGTAAAACTGAGAGATAGTTCAAAGGATGTAAAGTAAGAACACCCCAAAACAAAAACCCTAAATTAAACTCAGGGATTAAGTCAGGAACACTGTTGCATTCTCTGAGAACTGTACCTGAAACCCGTTTGAACTCAAACTTCAAGGCTTTGCACTGGCAAGGAAGCACAGAGTAGGGAAGACTGCAATAACAGATCATTTTTTAAAGTCACACATTGCAAAGCACATTTGTATATATTAGCACAATCTTCAAAATAAGATAGAATTAAATCCTCTACAGTTTTCCTGGGCATTTACTTTTTTGTAAGAGTGTGTAAGATATACAATTCAATCATTTGAGCTTCAATCATTTTTCTACTTCCAAACCTGGTAGTATTAAAAATTCCAAAGCACTAAGAGGTTTAAAGATCCATATCTCAAGGTCCTCTTTATTAAAAGATTTGAGCCAGAAGCAAAAACAAAGGTTATTTTCAAGATACACATGCATGACTTAGAAGTCTCCATTTCATAGAGATTGGGAAGAAAGAAAGTAGAACAAAACATCTTATTAATAAAAGTTAAGACTACAAACCTGGAAGCAGATATGCTGGATGAATCAAGGCTTTTCTAGTGAGTAGCCATGTAGGCTTAGGCAAATTACTTGATTTCACTAAAACTCATCTTTCTGATCTAAAAAATCAAATTAACTGATAATGTCATTCTGATGATTGAGATTATGGACTCTGTGAACTGTAAAGCTCTTTATAAAATTCCAGTGCTTGGCACATAGAAGACACTCAGTAAATGCTGAATGAATAAAAAAGTGAACAAATCTAGGTAGCAACAGTCTCGTCTTTTTTTTTTTTTTTTTTTTTAGCTGTTTCTTCTCACTAATATGAAGAGAACAGGCTACAACTTCCCGCTGGTAAATATCTTTTTTGAAGGAGATGCCAACACATGTTTAGAGAAAGAATGTGGCTCATTACCTCAGATAATTCTCCGAGAATTTCTGCTTGAATACTTATAAGCAAAGTTATAAAAGGTATTTTTAGTGTTAAAAACTTGTCGTTTTATTCAGCAGTCTTAAATTTTTGAGAAAACTGGAAAGCAAAAATGTATGTACCACAACCTTCAACTACTGCTTTGTTTTAATAACTTCTTTTTCTTATGAAAACGACAAACCACATTTAGAATAAAAATGAACACAAATCTACAAAAGTAAAAGGATGACTTGGTAATTTCATGACTATGAGGATATCATGGGCATATTTTTTGCTCTATAGGGTCAGACTAGACAAAAACACTTGTTTTATAAACAATACTGAATCTAATTTATAAATTAAAATTTAACATATGGAAATAATTCAGAACTACCAGCACTTCATTATTAATATTTTAGATGAATAATACTCAAGGGTAACAAAATAGTACTTTTCAAATGATTACACAATTTGGTATGCAAATTTCATTTAAACATATTGTAAGCTTTTTTTAAAAGCCAAGGGAGGACGGAACATGTTAGCAGTTTCCTCGACTTAAATTACTTAACAGACTATACAAAATTGCCAATACAAATTAACATGTTGTTATACAAATTCTAACTATAATTGCAACATGACAAAAATCAACCACAAAAATCCTTAAAAATGAATAAGCTCCACCAATTAATATTAGTCACCTAAATTAAAGAATTTAAAATGTTTTTATTTCTTCATATATTTACTTACAAAACTTATAAAATTGAAGAGAACTGCAAAGATGCTGACCAGGCAACGCGGCAATTCAAAATTAATACTAGAATCAGAAAGACTTTTAAGTCTCCAACATCAAATATTTGTTAATTAATAACTGTTAAAATTAGATGTCTAGAATTAAAATTATAAGATTTTATAATTATAATTAAATGTTTATAATCTGTAGATAAGAACTTCATTAAGGCAATTGTCACAGCTGGCAAAGAAAAATCTATTAAAGTAACATAGAAAGGAAAGAAAAACGTGTCCCTAAAACTTTGGGGAAAAAATTGATACCATAAAAATTTTACTTAATATTATTGTTTGATCTACCTATGTTTTGTAGCATTAAAAAGCCCTTAAGTATTTATATAAATGACCTGAGAAAGCCACTGTAAGCTTATAGGCTTAACTATCCCACCAAAAATCCCATTTAAAAGATCAACTCACAGGCTCAATATATTGGTTTTATTTTGCACATTTTTGTAAAGTAGCTTTAAATTGTCAAGAACATGTAATTGAGAGAGAATGGAGAGCATCTTTTCCTTGACCTTCTCAAGTTGGAAAAAAAACGGATCCTCAGGCTGGAGTGCAGTGGCATGATCACAGCTCACTGCGGCCTTGACCCCCCAGGTTCAAGTGATTCTCCCACCTGTCTCCCACGTACCTGGGACTTACAGGCACACGCAACCACGCCCAGCTAATTAAAAAAAAAAAATTGTTTTGTAGATATGGTGTCTCACTATGTTGCCCAGGCTGGTCTTGAACTCCTGGGCTCAAACAATCCTTCCAACATGGCCTCCCCAAATGCTGAGATTATAAGTGTGGGTCACTGTGCCTGGCCTTAACCAAAAATTTTTAATGTAAGATTTTTATATCCTTAAAGAGGACTATCTCTAACCAATTAAGCAACTAAACAAAATACCAAACAACTTATCTCCACTTCAATCTCTGAATATTGTAAAAAATCAGGCTACTTTTGTCCTAAATACATTTTTTTAATTCTAAATACACAAAATAGACAGTATATACATCAAAGATACAGTCCAGTCTTTGGCCAGCTTATTTATCTTGTATCTAGTGGAATGTTTGCCATTGGGAGACAAATTCTGGTAACTATATAGGTTATGAATGTTCCTGTTAGAGCATTCAGATCATTTCACCTCACTTCTCTCCCTCCTACACTTATACTGAATTAAAGCACCATTTACAGTATAGGTAATCTGACCATATATTTTAAAATGCCAGGGATATATAGCTCAGCTGTTAAAAGTCATAAGTCATAAATATATTAGAGATCTATTCATTTTGAAAAGCTCTGCAAAACAAAATGTTGACAAATGCTTTGCAGGCTGTTATTGAATGCACCAAGCAGCCCACATTTAAAGTGTAAACATCATATTTATTATCCTAAAAGTGACCCAAAGAATATTTGCAATGTCTAAGATGAAAACAAAAACAAAAAACAAAACCTTTTCTTTGATAGGAAGAAGCATCCTAGTTTCTCAGATTAAAAAATAATAGTAATAAAATATTCTATGACAAAGAAACAAGACCTAAGAGTTACATGTTACAATCTCTAAAGCTGAATAGGTAACTCCATATTTCTTTCTTCTGGTTAATTTTTCTCTGGTACATAAATTAAGGCATAAAGCAGCAAGAGTGCAATTGATTCCAAACAACTTGGAATTTTATTGTAAACATCCCATAAAGAATGGCAACAAATTAGTCCAGTTTTTTGTCTTTGAAGATAATTGCTTATTAATGACTGACAACTGCCAAACAAAACATCTTTTATAAATCAAGCCAGTTTAGATTACCTTTTTTACTGAATTTTAGTTTAATGGACATTTTGCCCATATACAATATCATATCAACTATGAACTGATTTTTCCATCTTAAAATGTATGGATACCAAGAACAAATAAAAGGTACAGTTATGTTAATACTGTGTAAGAGATTACAAAAGACAAGAATGATAAGTTACAGGACAAAGAAATAAATTACTGATTGCCATCACCACAGTATTGTTTAAGAGTTAACATTTGAAGTACTGCCTAATGTGTATCTGGTGACATATGCAAAAACACATTTCCCAACTGGATTTCTAAATATTTTTGCATATCATTTTAAAATTCAATTACCAGTGGTGGTTTCATTATGTTATCAATAGTTTTATTTTTTAAGAAAATACTTATCATGCTTTTATATGTCAAAGTCTCATATTCTAGATTTAATTTAGAAGAAATGGGCATACATGTAAATAAACAAACACAACTTAATTCTAAACTGCAGGGCCTTTCTACTATACTTCTCCCATCAATGAATCAAAAATTGCCAATCTTAAGTGTGGTAAATTAGGTGCAGTTTTCATGGCAGAAAGGAAAGTGAGGATAAAAGTAAGCAGGATTGAAAAGATGAAAAAAGAAACAATCAATAATAAGGGTATATAGGCCGGGCACGGTGGCTCACGCCTGTAATCCCAGCACTTTGGGAGGCCGAGGTGAGGAAGGAAGGAAGGAAGGAAGGGAGGGAGGGAGGGAGGGAGGAAGGAAGAGAGGGAGGAAGGGAGGGAAGAACGAAGGAACAAAGGAAAGAAAGAAGGAAGGAAAGGAGGAAGGAAGGGGAAAAGAAAAGAGAAAAGAAAAGAAAGAAACCTGAGTGCTACCCATATTCCACAAAATATAGCACCATGAAAAAACTTAATTTTATGTTGGAATTTAATCAAAACTTGGTAAAGAAGCTTTGCTAAAAGATGAGAAACAAAAAAGCATGAAAATACTTTCATACTAATTTTTGAAACAAGCCATAAAAGTGACCTTAGAATATTCTATTTCTGATAAACCTTTCATAAAGCCTCACGCTCCACAAAAATATTGGGGATGGGGTTAGCATTTAAAACAATGGACTTTACGTGTCAAAAGTTCCATCCCTTCCCCTAGAACTATTCATCTCAGAACTCAAAATATGACTGTAATTGTTTAAAAGGCTGGACAGCAAAGTATACTGAAAATTATATATGATGCAAGTCTCCCTTTTATGGATGTGAAAATTCCAACTTGAAGATACGTACCAGTTGGTAAATGTACATAAAATGATTCCCAACATACATAAACAAGCAAAAGGTGTTTCAATTCCCCATTACCAGAAACACACAAATTTTTGAAAAATGCTCAAAAAAGTTTTATCAAAAAGTTAGAAGTGGCATTTACATCTTTCTCTTTCAATCACTCTATTATTGTCTGATGACAATCTATGGGATTAAAACAAAAACAACAAAAACATAAATAACTGAAATGTACTTCAAAGCATTAGAAGGCTGAGTTAAATAGCTGAGCACACAGTTGTGCAGAATGAGATTTATAATTTTACTCAGTTACTTTGTTACTTTGCATCTGGGTGAAACAAAGTGTTGTAGAGAAGAATTCCAACACAAGTCTGATTTCTGGGGAGGGGGAAAAAAAGAAAAAAAATTAAAAAGGGAAACAAAAAGAATAGAGGGACACAGATACATGATAAAATCTGGACTGGTTATCTAGAAGGCATAATGAAATGGATGATCAAGCAGTAAATATACAGGCTAAGAGCTGTACAGAGGCAAAAAGTTGGTAGACTGTCCTCCATACAAAATGTTCTCTTTTTTTGAATGTCGGAGATAAGGTGTGTCAAGTTGGGGAAAAAACTTTACACACATACAAGTGCACAAACACACATATACAAAAATTTAGTAATTGGGCTAGTAGGCTAGTGAATGTTTGAGAGAGCATCCTATTGCTGAAAGAGAAACACACAGTAAGCCATAGAAGAAACACACAGTTCAGATTGTATAAATATATACACACACTAAGATCTTAAAGCTGGGAATTTAAACATTATTAGCATTTATGAGAAATATTACAGCTCACTGACTATTCATATCTAGCATAGGATTAGGTTTATACATGTATATGCTCTCATGGGCCTAAATATAACAGTGGTTTTTCTTAGCAATTTAAGATTTAGGCTTTTCTTCAAAATTCTTTGTTCATTTCCTACTTGCTTTGCTATGGCTGGACCCAGATTTTATGTAAGTTTAAAGGGCCTCAAAGAAATTAAAATGATAAAGTAATCAATGTGATACTAATTACAACACATTCACAGGAGGTGGTATTACAAGAAAGCAAAGTGTAAATTGGGGGGAAAAAAGTCCAGATATAAAAGTAAAAATACTATCTTCCAAACTTTTATTTTCACACTTATTAAAATAATTTGCATGCAAACAGAAAATTATCTGTTTGTTTAATAAATGATAACTATGTTTATCTAACATACCCTGATGACTAACTCTTTAAATCTTAATAACTGAAATAAACATTACAGCAAAGTGCTGTTCACTAATATTTTCACAGTATTTCACTACATATAAAATATGCTTTAAAATGTCTTCAGCCTTATTACTCTAATTATCTAATTCTAGAAAATCTTGACATTTGGGAAATAAATGTGGCATTTTTATTTTTCAAAATAAATTATAAATAAAGCTCCAGATAGCCAAAATCACACAAATGTCAATTCTTCTACATTTCAAGAGGTCAGCTCTTCATAGAAGAATGTCAACAAAAAATTTCACACTAAAATGATACATGTGATCCATATTTGGGTATATCCAGGAATTTAAGTAACTATGTTACTTAGATCAGGATAGGCCAAAGTATTATTGATTTCAGGAATACAGGCACGATTTAGTCTAAATGCCCAAGAGATAAATAACTGAAACAGCACGTTTTAGGAAAAACCAAATGTAGTTTCAAATAGGAACGTTTTGAATCTCTACTATGGTTAAAAGTGGCAGCTGAGTTACAACCAGTAGTAGTTTTGGTTTAGTGAAAAAAAGACTACAACAAAAAAATAGCTTGGTCTGCTGTCTAGTAACAGAAGTTAGTGCCATTAACAATTCACAACAATACTTTCTCTTAAAGCCTGAACATCATTTCTACTGCAAGTGAAAACTGCTTAAAGATGTTAGTCCAAGAATAACCCTACTGCCGACCCTACCAAAAAAGCAAAGTTTTATGTGTGTACACCTTCCTCTGCACTTAAGGGTTTTCAGATGCATGAAATGATTGAAAGCATGAGACAAACACATTAGCTTAAGAAAAATCCTGGGATAGCTAGGCATACACTAAGAAGTCTGTTTTATCCCATGAGCCTGATCTAAGTGCAACAAATTTGCTGTTACAGAAACATAAATTGATATTATCCCTCTTACCTCAGAAATGTAAGTATCTAACAAATCAACAAATCTGTAATATTACATTTGGGGACTAAAATTGACCTTGAAACTCAAGCTCACTTATGGAACCATGTGCACTCTACTGCTGTAAACAAGACAATAAGGGTTTTTAAAGATGCTTTTTTTCTATAAAATAATGATTCACAACATCAGTGTGCAGTGCAATAAGGTTCTTTCCTGAAAGACTAGAACAGAAGAACCCTTTGGAATGATATGAGCAGAATCTATAAGTTGATTCATAATACTAGCTAGCCAAAACATTCCAACTCAAACTAGGTGCTTTGTTAAATTTTAAGATTCAAATGAAAACCAGTAACTCACAGCTGTTAAATGGTAAGTGGAGCAGAAATATATGAGCAGTAGCCCAAGTCTACTTACACAAATATGTTCATGTTCTAAGAAAGTCTAAGGTAGAGCATACTATACTTATGAAAGTTTGTTAATTACAATTATTAATTTGAGAGCCAATACAATTATTAACAACCTCTCAGCTTATAACTTATGGGTATTCATTCCTACTAAGCTTGTTCTATTTCTCCTTAGTCAGTAAGGAATAACAGCATCTATTTTCCTTAATGTTTCCAGTAGTTGTAGTTAAGAGGTAGCTGAGCTACTGTTCAAAGAAGTTGTTCTTTGTGGATGAGGATTTTTCAAATGTTTAAGTTATTTAAGCTACACAAATTCTATTAATGCAATAAAATGTGATAGGAAAAAAAATTGATGCAGGAAACTTTTGCATTTGGCACCTTGTCTAGATTGATACCTCAAGTATTCTTTTTTAATAAAGTTAATGCACACATCAGAACACACCACGAAGATCTGCTACATATTTACAAGGCACCAACCCTTTCTCACCTTTAACGTGAATTATGCAAATCAATGAAAAGCATATCAAGATCCCCCCACCCCCCAAAAAACTGTAGTATAAATATATACTTCAGTTCAGTACAAGTCATGAAAGTTTGGCCTGGGAAGAGTAAAATAATCCAGATCGCTCTTACAATATAGAAACTGTAAACATTTAATAGCTGCCTTTAGGATTGGTGTATTGTGCAAAAGTTATTATTACTGGGTATAGGAATCAAAATGGCAAAAACAAACTATATAAAACTCTGTAAGAAGGTGCTATACTTCTGTGATACAAAAGCAAAAGAGGGCTATTCTATTGAGATAAAAATGTCATGCTACTCTTAAGAAGCTGAATGCTCCTTTAATGTAGTAAATCTGTAGTGTGTCTGTGTTGTGTTTCGTGTGTGTGTGTGTGTGTTTGTGTGTGTGTGTGTGTGGGCAGAATTTCTTTTAATTTAAGGCCTAATGAGTAAGGCTTATTTGAACAAATGAAGTGTGGAGATCAAAAGTCTTGAAACAAATGTATACTGGCATAAATGGAAAAGCACCAATGTGAAAGGAAGCAGAAGTCCCCACACAACTTGCTTTGTAGATTTCCTGGTAAATTCCCTGCAGTAGAAGGCCATTGAATTTTTTAAGTTATTCTAAATTTATTAACTGTTAATAATTCCATCCCATGAGATGGCTAACCCTGGCTTTTTCTGTCATTTTACGCACTCTGCCTGATCTGGATGTACCAAGATTCAGAGGATCCTCAGTGGACACAAAATTGTCATTATCAGAATCATCATTATATAAAACAGTCCTCCTGCCTTGGTTTCTTGTTTTAATTCGAGGCAGTCTACTGAAACGTCCTGAAAACATGGTATCAAATTCATCATCTGCAATACGTGCTCGTTTGGCTCTGGTAGCTCCTCTAGAAGCACCTCTTCCTCCTCTCCCTCTTCCCCTCCCCCTAGTGCCACCTCCACCTCTTCCTCTACTCCCTCGTCCCCTGCCTCCTCTTCCTCTGCCTCCTCTACTCCATCTACCCCATCTTCCCCATCTGCCTCTTCCTCCTGTGCCTCTGGTCTTCCAATTTCTTTTTCCATTGCCATGTTGCTTTCTGAGTTTTCTTTTAGGTCTGGTTTGTATGAATTTGCTATAATCATGGTCTCCATCTACGTAATCTTGATCTGTTCTGGAAGTTGATTCAGAGTCAGAGTCAGAACCACAGGTACTTTCAGAACTTAAACTGGATCCTAACTCTCCACTTTCTGAGGTGGATAAATGAGACTTCTCTTTTGTTTCTTTTTTCTCTTTATCTTCTCCTCCCATGTTTTCATCTTCTTCTGATGCACTAAGTAGTTTTCTCTTGATTCCTGTCCGGGGCTCTCTGCCATCACCATTTGTAAGGGGTCCATCAAGGGAGTGATCTAAATTAAAATAAATGATTTTTAATTGTTAAGCTTCAACATTGACAAAATGGTTATTTAGGTTCAAAAACAGTCTACAGTTCCCAAAAATACATGGAATAAAATCACAGAGGGTGTCAGAGTAAGAATTTAAATTTCTTCAAAATATAAGATATTAAAGTGTTCATTTTTGTCTGCTTTTTTGGGAGGGGGAGGAGATTATGGGGGTGGAATGATGGCAATGAGGTTTAGGCAGAAGTTTTAAGGGCCTACTTCAGGAAGAATTATCTGAGAACATGAATTAGTTTCATTCATTTGGTCAATAAATTTTTATTCATTGTCTACTATTAGCAAGGCATTGCTAGAAGATTTGAATATGGCAATGAAAGGGACAGTCCTTGCTCTTGGAATCTGTATTTTAGTGGGAATACCTTGAAAGATAATAAAGTGATAAATTAATAATAAAATTTCACACAGACATGTTATAAAGAGGATTTTTAAAAAGAGTATTTATGTGTAGAAGGGAGTGTATTTTAGATAGGGAAGACTTCTCTACAGAGGTAGTATTAGAAGAAATAACTGAATGAAGTCAGATGTAGGGAAAGAACATTCCAGAGGAGGGAACAGAAAGCAAGCCAGTATAACCATAGTGGAATAGAAAAACAGTGAGTGGTAGGAGATGAGTGCCAGTGGAGAATTTTAAGCTGGAGAAAAAATCTGATTTATATTTTTAAAATGGTATGGTTGCTGTATATAAAAAAGATCACAGAGGAGGCAAGACTGAAAGTGGAAGGAGAGACTGTTTGGGTGTCCCGTGCAGTATTCTAGGTAAGACATGATGAAGGATATGTCAATAGATGTGATGATAAGTGACTATATTTGGAATATTTCCTTCTAGAGAAACATTTCAAAGGCTGAACTGATGGGACTTGCTGACAGATCATATGTCAAGTGTCAAGCACAGAATGAAGACTGACTCCTAGGTTTTATGGTCTAAGCAACTGGGTGAATGGTAGAGATATTTTGAGGTAGAGAACACTGAAGGAGCAACAGGTTTGAGCAGGGCACTGGAAAAATCAAGATTCCATTTTAGATGTTGACACAGATCCCAGGAAAGACTTAAAAAAAAAAAAAGAAAGAAACACCAGTCTGGAGCTCAGGGGAGAGGGTGGAGCTGGAGATATAATTGTGGAAATTTTCAGTAGAGATAATATTTAGGGTAATGAGAACTAGGAGAGCTCACTGAATGAGTAAGTAAAGACAGACAAGGTGGCTGAAGACTGAGACCTGAGATGTTCAAACATTTAAAGATAAAGAAGAACCAACAAATAAAATGGAGGACCAGCCAGTGAGGTAGGAAGGAATCAAGAGAGCAGACTGGAAGAATTGAAAAGAAGTAAGATTAGGGCTGAAGATAATTACAAGATTAATCTAATAAGTCTGGGTGTTATGGACTGAATTGCATCCCTTCAAAATTCATGGAAGCCCTAACCCCTGAAGCGACTACATTTGGAGATTAGGGCATTTAAGGAGGTAATTAAGGTTAAATGAGGTTATATGGGTGGGACTGTAACTCAACAGGACTGACGTTCTTACAGGAAGAAGAAGAGATACTAGAGGTATTTCCCTCTGTCTCTCTGTAGAGGCAAGGTCACATGAGGACAAAGCAAGAAGGTGGACATATAGAAGCCAGGGAAAAAGCCCTTATCAGATACACATCTATATGGCACCTTGACATTGGATCGAGCCTCCAGCTCTGTGAGAAAATGAATGTCCGCTGTTTAAGCCACCCAGTCTGTGGTATCTTGTTATGGAAACCCAAGCTGACTAATACTCTAGGCTGGAGACTAGGGTGATAGCAGTAGAAACTACACAGAAGGTTTAAGTGGTATTAAAGAGTTGTGGAATTCACAAAACTTGGCAACTGACTAGGTATGAGGGGTAAATGAAGAGTCAAAAAACACTGAAATTTTAAGCTGGGTGGCAAGAAAGATGGTGATACCATTAACTAAAATAGTGAGCAAAGAAAAAGAAGCAAGTTGGAGATGCAAAGATGATAAGCAACCGAAGATTTTTTTAAAATTTTTTAAGGAAGCACTTGGAAATTATTCTAATAGAATAAAGAGATATCTAAGCGGTGCATATACATTTGGAGAGTCATCACGTCAAGATGACGGATGCAGTCATTAAATTCCTTTATTTGTGGAAGACAAAAACAAGCAAACAAAAAACAGTGGCAAACTCTGCAAAGAGAAGAAACAGAAATAAAAGATATAAGCTAATCAATAGAGTATAGAAGCTTAAGAGTAGAGTTCATAGAGAAGGTAATCAACCACATGCAATGATACAGAGATTGAGAAGTTAAAAACTAAAAAACGACACTAGCTGGCCACTGAAGAGTACTGATGAGTTCGAGAACAGCTTTTGAAGAGTGGTCGGGACAGACACCATACTACAAAGGATAAACGACTCTGTGGATGGGAAAAGCAAAATAGATGAAGGAAACATGGATTAATCTTGGCAGTGGAAGGAAGAGTAAAATGAAAAAAAGGCAATGGCATAAGTATGCAAGATCAGAGGAGACACTAAAGATATAAATTGGGAAAGACAAAGGCACTAATTATTTTCAAGTAATCAAATATGTTTCAATATTTCTTACATAGCCACTATAAAATATCTTTGGAAAAGCCTATTTTTAAGTTATTTGATAGTTAAATAACAATGGATAAGCTACTTAATCTTGCATTAAAATGTATATAAAATTAAACGTATATTCCAATAAAATTATTTGAAAAAGCATATTAAATATTATTCACAAACTTCAAATAGCTGAACATGTTAGAACTTTCTTTGAATACATTCAAAGTCCCTAATATAGGACTAAGTATAAGAAGAAAGTTTGAGTAACAATAAACTTCAAATATTTATGATAATTGATGTCCCTTGTATGGTCCAAGATAGAGGCACATAATGAATTAGGTCAGTGATTTCTTTTCAAGCAGTGAACATTTTTCTCCTAATAAAAAGTAAAATAGCACTTCCTTATATGAAATAACAAACAGAACTGTCTGGTTAAATGCAGAAGGTTCTTCTGAGAATGCCTGAAGTACTTTTGTGGATGCCCCAGAAACGGGCAGGGCACAGTCTGAAAACCACTGACTTTGTGATACAGCAGGCCCCTAGGGAAGAGGATATCTGACTTATATAACTGGAAAACCTTAAGGAAGGTGGTAGAAGCGGCTGTTGACTGAAAGAAGGCTCATTTCTCAGCCCAGACTCATATTTTTACTGCAGTGGGCCACAAAAATATGAGACCTATTTAAAGATGACTTTGGAAACTCTCCTTTCTTATTAATATGGTTTAATAAATGAAAAATCCTAAATGTGTTTTCATGTGCTTGGGGAAAGAACTCTTCATTTAGTTTTTTCTCCCAATTCCTTTTATTTTATTTATTTATTTTTGAGATAGAGTCTCACTCTGTCACACAGGCTGGAGTGCAGTGGCACAATCATAGCTCACCGTAGTCTCCTACTCCTGGCTCAAGCGCTTCTCCCACCTCAGTTTCCCAAGTAGCTGGGAGTTGTGTGCCACCACATGTGGCTAATTTTTACTTTTTTTTTTTTTTTTTTTGGTAGAGATTAGGTCTTGCTTTGTTGTCCAGGCTGATCTCAATTTCCTGGCCTCAAGTGATCCTCCTACCTCGGCTTCTGAAAGTGCTGGGATTACAGGTGTGAGCCACCATGCCTGGCCCCATTTTACATTTTATTTTAAGACTAAAATACATTTGCAAATAGCTATTGGAAATCTGTTAATGGCCTGTTCCCAGTTATGAATATGAAATGCTATCTGACTCATATGTGACAAAATTCTCATTAACTATAAGGATATACTAGTTTTTACTATGCCAATATGTCAGCTTTTAAATGATTTATCTTCTGTCATAAAGAAATAAATAATAAATGTCTTGTCCCGTATTTATTTCCTACCTTGTTTAACTGGCAAAACTCTATTCCGCAATGATTTGGCTTTCCCTGGGTCATGGCTATTTCCACTTCGGCTATATCCACCAAAGCTCGATGAAGAAAATGGCCCATCTGGCTCATCATCAAGTAGATATAGTGAAAGCCCTTCAGCAGCATCTGAAACTTGCATTTTAAAAGATTTTAATACTAACATAATTATCATGTTTTCAGGAAAGGCTACTTTTTAAAACCATATCTCTCTTATGTTATTCCAACACCAACATTATAAGTTTCTCTATTCCAACACCAAAATTATAAATTTCTCTAACAAAATGATATGAATATTTTGAGAACAAATGGTTGAATGTCAGAAAAACTTGTCCAATTGCACATCACAAATTTTCAAATATTACGTTGGTAAATATATTATAGATGAGTGCTCTGAGATATTATAGACATTAATCATTTAATCATAAAATTTTAAAACTAAGAGACTTTTCATGTAGTCTAATAAAGAAAATTAATCATACGGCCTAATGTCATACTCAGGGACACAAAACTAGCAAGTAGAATTGGGAATAAAACACAACGTTTAAAAATCTAAATCCATTGTTCTTTGCACTATAAACCATGCTGCCTCTTCCATATCCCTAACATCAGAATTAAACTGAGATACAGAACACCAAAAACAAAAGACATATTTACCAGGAGATGAGAAAGGAGAGCTAGTCCTGGCATAAGATACTGAGGTATTCTGGTCATTTTTAGGCTGTAACTTCATTTGTTTCTGCTTCCCTTTTGGACTGGAAGTAAAAATACGTAACAACGAGCAATTTTTTTTTTTTTCTGTTAGCAACATATTATGATAGACAGTATGATACAAAGAGGTATCAAGGTCAGGTATTAGCTGACCAAAGAGGAAATGCCCTAAAGTTCATGTAAAATGCTTGAAATAGATAATTTGACAGTGAAAGTTCAATCATTAAAATTTAAAAAAAAAGTTTCTGGGATAGTAAAATCCACATAAATAGTTCTTTTGGTTACTAACTCTACACAGGCATAAGAGTTTAGGAAACAAACAAACAAAAAGACCTCTTGGGATCTCCTCAAACTATTCATCAACTTTCATAAATTAGGTAATACACACAAAATGCTTTGAGAACAAAAAAATGTTGTATCAATGTAATGATACCTAGGTGCTCCACTACTAGATAACGAACTGCTGCTGCTTCTTAGACGTTTTCTGTACCGTGGCCTTCTCCTCTTCTGACTCTGGATTGCTGACTTATACTCAGAGATGATATTTTTGATATGACTTTCAAATAAGGCAGATAATCGCAGCATCATGCTATAAATCTGAGAAGGCAGAAATTATATAGTCTTAACTAGTTTTGTATTTTTTAAAAAGGTATAAACATGTCTAGACCAATATTAAGCATCATCATTACGGACAAAATATTTGTTCACTTGAAAAATTCTTCTCAAATAACTAAAGTAGGATACCATTTTCACCTAAAAATAAATGTTTTTCAAATATAGTATTCAATGTTCTAAAGGGTAGAAAAAAAAGACTCTGATACAATGCAAGAGAATATAAATTGAAACAGCATTCTAAAGGACAATATACAGTCTGTACTAAAAAACCTTAAAGATACACACATCCTTTGGCTAATAATTTTACTTCTGGGAATTTGTCCCTAGGAAATACCACAGAATTATATACATAAAAAATTATATTCAAGAATGTTAAAGATATTACCTATAGCATTATTCATGTAAAATGAATAACTGGAAACAACCTCAATCTCTAGCCAAAGAACACTGGTTAGTATAACATAAAACAACCACACAACAGAATACCATTAAAAACCTTGTTTTCAAAGAGTCATGACGACACAGGAAAACATTCATAATACTTAAGTAACAAAAAATGCTTCAAAATACGAAATCTACTATTATAAAGAATATATAAACATGTGTAGGTGTATGTGTTAATGTAGAAAATCCTGGAAGTAAACAGTAACTGTAAGTAAAAATAGGTGATAGGTTTCACAGGTGATTTTTGTTTTCTTCTTTATACTTCTCTGTGTTTCCCAAACTTTCTATAGAAAATTTCATTCTAGCAATCAGGATCAAGGGGGAGGGGAAGCAAGTGTAAACAAATTATGTTTGCAGAAATTAGTGGAAATGCATTTTCCATAAAGTGGAAGTACGCAAGTATATATTTACTGTGCAACTGATTAAAAGTTAATCAGATACCAGTGATTTCAAAAGAAAAAAAATAATGACTATTTTTCTATTCTGAATATACTTTAAGTTCTGACAAAATATAGGGAAAATATTAAATGTGAATATAAATAAGCAGTTACAACTTCCCAAGATGGTTTATTATCTGTTAGAATAAATGGAACATACATATTCAGAGCTAATAAAAATATTTCACATAAATTAACACTGTCAATCCCCTTTCTATTTATTAAGTCACTTATTAGACATATTAAAGTGTACTCAAATTACTATCTCTCCTCTCCTTGTTCTTTCTCTAGTAGCTATAAATAATTATTACTAAAGAGTAAAGAGACAAGTAAGAGAAAGGAAAAGGTGGTTAATTTCAGAATGACTGCTAAATATATCTTTATGCATGCCTAACAAGCAATCCATATTTCAAAAAAGATACTGAGGATCAAATTTCAGTAACTGGTTAAAGAAAACTGCCTGATAATTAACCCAACTAATAATCATACCCTTGACTTTTTATTAGAGGTATAAGCTTTGGAGTTGTTGAATATTTGGCGAACATCCTTATAAAATTCCAGAGGACTACCATAGTTTCCTGCTTCCAAAGTTTCTTTCACAGTGCTGAAGTCCACAGGAGTATCTATAACATCTTGATAATCCTACAAAGAAGAATGTGTTATTAAATACTCAAACTACATAGCAATATTAAGGAATACAATGGGACTACAATTGGTATCACCTACTACAATCCACCATGAGATAAACACATTGCTTTTCAATGTGACACCTACCTCCCCACAACCCCAAAACATCTTTTGGTGGCTCATAAAAACAGCAGAAGTCTGTGGGAAAGCCTTAGCCCTCACACTACAGTAATAACCATAAATAACTACGAAGGGAAAGAATAGAAAATCCATAGCCGTTGGCTTCATCTCTACAGCTTCCATGTCTTGCTTAAAGGCTGATACAACCTCCAAAACCCCAGCACACTGTTTAATGATAAAAGATGGGATTATTCACATATCATTAAATTGTTCCACTCTACAAATTAGCTACATATTTCCACGATTCCTTGCTATGAGAACATTCTATCTAAGTGTCATTAGTTAAGGGACAAAGTCAAGTTGGTCATGTTTGTGCCTTTCTCCTTTTTGATTTTAAATCAATGTGATACCTTTGCTTCATCGAAGGGATTCCATCTTATAAGTCCATAATTCATTTGATTTTGATTAGGGAAGAGGAGAGATTCCATTTTAACCTAAATCCAGTAAAGATTTTCCTAGGGTTATCAGATGGAGTTACATCTGAAATTTAATTCCTATATATGCTACAAGCCTCAAAAACAAGTTTCAGAGTGAAAACCATACTCAGTATTAGATTCCTTATTGTATTTAGAATCATCAAGAAGTAAAATCTCCACATTTCCCTCCTAGGAAAAGCCAAAAAGCCAGAAGGGGACAGATAAAAGGTATTATAAACAGAGAGAAAATATTTTTCAAAGTATGAGAAATCACAAATGTTCTAAATATATCTTATTTTCTTAAATCATAAAAAAACAGAAGTGTATTCTAACACACAGTATGGCTTATGTTAGAACTTGTGTAGTACGATGAACAAAATTTAAGAGACTCAGCCTGCTTGCTGAATGAAGTTCCAGTGGGAATAATCAGCTGCAATACAGACACAATTATATTGTGTAATTGATGTTTTCTACTCTGCTACAGTAGCTTCAGATCTACATAAAAAAGTAAACATTTACAAGGAGGACACAAAGAACAATCTTGAGAACACATGTTGATTCAGAAAGAGAAACAAAAAATAAATGATCAAAAAATCAAACAAAGGTAAAAAGGGTGCAGAGTTAGAAGGCAGTCTTAACAAATTATAAAAGGTTCATGTACAGTATGGAGAGTTTAGAAAGTAAAAACAATCAGTACGTCTTTTAAGAGACTACCAGGCCTACCTCAGAAAGAGATGAATCTTGTTGTCTTTCTGGAACAACAGACTCTGAGGATTCTCCCTCTTGCTCCTGATAACCCTATTAGGGTAAAGAGTATATACTGGTTTCCAGACAACTATAACAAAATATCAAGACATGTAATACAATTATGACTTAAGTCTCAAAGATTCATACACTGGAATCATGTTTTTATTGGCTGTACTTTTAGGTGAAGGAATTATACATTCGTCATTCTCCTTTGCTATGAAAAACACAAGACTAATTTATTTTACCCAAACTCCCTACAAGCAAACAAACAAATTCTGTTGAACACAATCTTGTTCCTTATTTGAATGATATTTTTTCCCAACTGAGACCCACAGTATACAGAGAATATCAATGTGTAGTAAGCTCATAGGATGGTCTGATGTATTTCTAAAATAGTGCTGTACCTCTTCTCTGAAAAAGTTAAAATAGATTTGCTATCTATACTACCTCAGTGAATAGATACACTCCCAGAAAATAAATCCTACAATCAAAGTTGTCATCCTTTTACCTTCATTGAAAAGAAAAGTCATACTGGTATACTGGTTACTCTAAGTGGCCATATTGATAACACATTCAGTATAAATTACACAGAATTGACATGTCACCAAACATCTACAGTGTACAGAGGTGTATTTGAGTTTAGTAAAATGTATTAAATAAACATCTGAAATAAAAGTGGGAAAGAATAGCAAATGAACTCTGATTCAAATTTTTCTTTTACAACTGTATAATTTACACACTGAAGACACAATGGCATTTTAAAAAAAATCAACTAGTCACACTCCTACTTTCACAATCAAAAGATTGGAAAAAAAGAAAGGAAAGCAGGGAGTGAGAACATTGCTCTTATCTAGATTTTAGCATGGACATTTATGGGAAATTATCATACTGACAATTATTTAAACAACTGTATGCTTACTGGGTAAGAAAGAAGATCGGTTGGCTGTCGAAATGGCTCTGAGTCTTCACGTTCATAAATGAGGCTCAATAGTTCTTTGCATTGTTTTTTCCAAGCATCAGGATTACACTTTAAAGACTGTCTTCTGCCTCGGCATTTGACCTACAGATTTTAATAGAGTTATATGTAAAAGATCTTTCCTTAACTCAGTTGATTTTCTCATGAGTCCCTAATGTTAATATATCTATCTGTATATATATAGCGCAGCTGCTATTTTAGATTCTTAGCTTAAATCAGACAGTATTTTCACTGGCAAAAATAATTAATGAGTAAAAAAACCTAGACATTATATTCATGGAAATCGCAAGAATTCTAGTACTCAAATCTGAACTTCAAATAAGGTACAGAGGAACAAATGCTTCCTTCCTCTACAAGATCAAGTTATAATGCCTTAATATTTGCTGGTAGTTAAGTATACTTGACAATGGCATCATATTTTTCTCAAAAGAACACTTGAATGATTTTTGTTTCCCAGAAATCCTTTGAGGTCATGATAAATTCTGTTCTGTACCATTTCATTTTGTTACGATCTCTTTCAGTATTTCAAAATATATTGTTCCTTATATAAAATAACTACATGTCTAATTATTATAGAGCAGAAGTCTGCACAAAAGAGTTAACAAAGTAGGCCAGAGCTTGCTTCCAAGGTTGCCTTGGCTGGCATTTGGGAACTTGGCATTTGAACGGCTTCCTAAATTATTAAGACAGTTTACTGTCCCTAGACAGTATAAACGATGTGATTTGTGCTGAATACCTGATTTCCTTCTGGGAATCCGGAATCTCAGTATGTGATAGTTAGAGGGTACCCAAATAACCAGCCCCCAGTAAAATCTTTGGGGACTGAGTCTCTAATCACACACATGCTGGAAAAAGAGTGTGATATGTGACCCCACACAGGGGAAAGATATTAATAGCATAAGGAAGCCTGTACATAAATTTCTCCAGATTCTGCCGGTGTCTTTTCCCCCATTACTCAACTGGGTACCCTTACTGCATCACTGTAGTAAATCTTATCAATGAGCATACCTAATATACTTAGTTACAAGAATCCTTCTAGCAATTCTCCAAATATGGGGTTGGTCTTAGGGATCACTGACACAGAAAACCTGAAAACGCATCTCCTCAGCAGTTCACTTATTTACTCACCCTTCTTCCAGATGAAGTACCAGGACCGTCTGAATCTAAATCAACCATTTCTGTATCCTAAATTAAAAAGGAAGAGTGGGAAAAGACTGTAAGTTACATTCAAAGTCATATAAATTAGATGGACATTTACAAATAAATGGGAAATAAAATCACAGTTAATTTCCCCCACTGAAGCAGCAAGTAGAACAAAAGATAGAGGGAGACTCACGCCAAACTTTCCCAATATGCAATGTACAAGCTGGAAAATATACTGGAAGAAGAATTAAACAAGGTTTCTCTTTAAATAAGAATCGGAAAGGAGGGGAACAGTATAGTAGTTGCTATTTGCTAAAATTGTACCTAAGTGTTAGTAATTTTTAAAAACCTTATTCTATATGACATGCTCATTTAATATACAATTATTAATTATTCATGATTACTCCATTGCCATTTCAAGAAATAGATCTCATATAATATGCATTTATATTTTCCTATAGGAAAGAGATCTATTTCAGTTAAGTATCTCTCGAAGGCATAATTTTTTTAATACGAAGAGTCAAGACCCAAGCACCACTAGTGATGGTGAAATACTGGGTAATATGTAGTAGAAAATCAAAAGTAGCTCATGAGATATTGGTACTCCTTTCTAATAAAATAAAGCTGTTGAGTTATATTTTTACTTAAGTTTTCTATTTTAACCCAAACAGTGCTACTCTGAGGTGAAATTCCTGCTACACCAAATTTCGAGCTAAAATACATTTATGTGAAAGGTCAGAGAAAATATAAGGAATATATAAGAAAATATAAAAAATATTAGTGATAGATTTTTCTTAGGTGTCAAGAAACTATAATAATATCTCACTGGTATATCATGTTTTCCTTATTATGCAAATAACATTTAACTGTAATAATATATTTCATTGTCAGACACACTTTCATGAAAAAATTAAAAAAACAGCACTGGAGATTTACCATTCTGGAGATTAACAGTATAAATAATATAAACATGCAAAATATATCATGCCACTGCAACACAATCTAGCACATGTGAGTCACTCATCCCTGGGATGAATTGTTTTCCAGTAAAGATTTGTGAATTACCACTTTCCAATATTGTTCCAACCTCTATTTTGGTTTTTGTTTCGATCATAACCTCCAGTCAAATATGGCTTTGTGTAAATTAGAAACATAGGGGGAAATCAGGAATATGAGGGTCTGCTGCGTACTACTTCCATTTCATTCAGAAGAGACAGGTTTATCTTTATAAATTTTCAGAAAGGAAATCGAGTAGCAATTTCACAAAACTACTGAAAATTTAGACTTTCAAGCCTGAAACTTTAAAATACTTTAATATTTTCTATACAGCATATAGAAAATAACATCCTTACTGAAATTTCCATCAACTAAGCATTCTTTTAAAATATTGAGCACTTGTCTTGTTTCTAAATGTTGGAAAATAAAGTGTTGATTTCTCATCGTTTACACCCACTGTGTCAAATATGATGACTGGCCCCCTGTCTCTGAATAAACCCTGCAGCACTATTTTATTTTTGATATATGCCATCTAAGTACACTTTAAAAGACGCTGGTATTCAGCCAGCTTTCAAAAATCTGTTTTGCTGTTCATGGCCAATTACAACATTTACACATAATACTGTACTTCAAATAAGAGAAAAGTAACTCATTCCTACTAATCATGCTGTGATTCTTACCTCCTCTGCATCAGTACTGTTTCGTTCTTCTGCTTTAATTTTATTATAAGTATCCAGTATATCAGTACAGCTCTGATCCCTAAGAAACAAGTCAATAGCTTCAGTAATTTTTACAATTTTTCAATTAATTTTTTTAAAATTCATTTTTTAAAAACCTTAAGTTAGATTCTCTGGAAGCTAAAACTGCTTCTTACCCAATAAATCGAAGTAAGACATCAGTTACAATTTTAGCTGCTTTAACTATAGGACTGTCTGGCTCATTGAAAGTCCTGGCATTATGCTCAATATAGCGTACCTCCCACATTAATGCTGATATTCTCCTGTGAAACAAAAAATACTCTGTTAGTCTTGGCTGATATATTTAGAGTATATTTTAGGAATATACAATATGGAACAAATATGTACTTAAACATATTATGTCAAAGGTGTTCCAATATGCATATAACTCAATATATTTGACTGATGAGCACTAAAAGGAGATGATATAGTTACAGTATTTAAAGCACAAGCAGGGATTTTGAACCACTGGAATGTATATACAAAACTTAAACTGACCTAGGACATTATGGGTAAAGAGTCATTAGACAAAGTCAAAAGAATGTTTACTTTAGTTTTCAGGGGAAGAACCAAGAAGAGCAACAACAACAACAACAAAAACCAGATTCTAAAAAATGACAGATTTTTATCTAATTACTTTTATGATATAAATATCAAATCAAAATAATATGTTATGAAAATATAACCAGTTCTCAATTGCAAAGGCAGATTAACCAGTCATGGAATACTGTGGTCAGTAGGAGACTTGGATGAGAGATGGACCAAGAAATGCCCTCTACTGCCTTCCCATAATCATCTCCCATCTCAACCAAAACAAAGAAAAAAATTACTTGGCTCCTTTCCTGTATATATTTCAGGGCTGGTAACTAAATCTAATTAACTGTGACCAAATTCTCCAACAGAGGATTTAAACATGCTCCAAATCAGTAGCACCTTAATCATCATGAATCCACAAACCACTTAAATTGCCTTTAATAAACTAAAGTTAAATGTAGTTTTTGTTTTACACACCATTTGTACTACCCATATTTTCCTCTCAGCCTTTCTTCTCTATCCCCAAGAGTGAGAATCTACTAAATAAAGGGAAACTAATGTTCTAAATTTTTAAAGGAAATTTTGGTGTGGATCTTTTGGATGATCATGTTATACTATGAAAACGCAGCTCTCAAAAAGGAAAGCAAAAGCCATAAAGCTATAAATTTTATAATAAGTGATTTAAAAAAAACAGACCTGTAAAAGCGATTTTCAAGTCTCCGCCTGATGGTATTGAGGTCAGTTGGATAAGCAACTACAGTACAATACAAGGGGTAGGCACTGAGATCCACTGGAACAGCAAAAGGGCTGGCAAAATCTACAAAATCATCAAAATCAAATAAGGTAGCTATAAAGGACATTAACATCTCATGGTAACAAACATTTATTCATATATAAACAAGAAGGGAGGGTGATATACTACATTTCTAAAACCATGAGGATTCCATTATACAAACAGAATGTTATTCTTTATATTTGGATATCATATCTATGAATCATGCATGATACACTGGTTCAAATCAGGTAAAACAAAATTAGAGGAGCACTGGGTTTAACTTCAGATTTCTGTCTTTCCTAGATAAATGCCAAACTTCTCAAGTGACATGTTTTAGAAAATTTAACTATTCACGTGGGTAAAATACATTACTCATCCACTGTCCTTACCAAAAAACCCATCCAAAGTCAGGCTCAGGGAATAGCTAGAGAATCAAAGTGATGCAAAAAAGAAATAGACACTTACATGGTTACCTTACTATTATCCCCCAGATTGCTTAAAGAAAATTATCAGTTATTACTTTGGCCAAGCATATAAAACTGTTAATATTAAAACTAGAATCACTGTGCTTCTTGAGTTAAAAGTAAAGTGTACAGTGAGAAATCGTATATCCTTTTGTAGAACTTAAAATTTCTGCTGATTTTCCTAGCTCCTCTGCATGCTCCTAAAATTTTTTCACATTCATCATACCCAGGGAAAGAAGGTGGTTGATGCCCTGAATAACCCGTTCACATTCTTCATCTCTGGAATGAGCCCCCCACTCTCCTTCCTGGGGTTTGTATAGCAAAGCAGTCAATTCTTCCTGGGAGACAGGGACACCAGCACCAACTTCATCTGGAAAGGCAGCTAGGTATAAGATTAAAAAAAAATCAGAAAAAAATTAGTTTCCAGTATCACGTGAATATCATTTTACTTTTAAAAGAATTATAATTCATTTTTAAAAGCATATTTACTTCCTTCTGGAATTGGCTCCATATCCCAGGGGCTCATCTTTTCTCTCTCATTATTGTCCCAGCTATTAAAAAATAAGAAGATGCAAATCAAATTAATCATAGAGTACTTCCTATTATATACTACCACAATTTTACATGACTTCTTGGGGGTGAGATTTGAAAAGGGCAATACAGTTGTCTTGAAAGTACAACTCTGGTTATATACAGATAACAATAAACTTCTAATAGAGAAAACATGGTCCATCTCTATGAAACTTAGAGGGCAGAAAGCCTACTTTTAGTCAATACAGAGACTAAAAGTCAGTCCTCATAGAATGAACATTTCTTCTATCATTCTTGAGAGGATTTATTCATTAGCAATCTTACAACTCTGGATTTTCAAGAAGAATTAAAGTAAATGTTGCAAACAAATAGTACTTCCAAACATGAGGCAACCACCTCTGCCTAGAATTCATACGACTAAACAAAAGACTAAGTACTAATATTCATTGCTATATTCCAGCAATAACAATTACTTTAAGTAGTAAATTAGTTTCCATATTTCCCATTAAAAAATAGTTGCAATTCTTGTCTGAAGCAGAAATAGTTAATAAAAAATGCAGACAATAAAAGAGGTAGAAATAAAGTGTTTAGTTATTCCTTTGTTTTAGTCAAAGAAAACAAAGAACTTTGCTTTGACTAAAACAAGGGAAAACTGAGCACTTTACCATCAAATTTCTTCTTTACAGGTACAGGTATTGTGAGACTAGATAAGTCTCACAATACCTGTACCTTTACTCCTGGTGGAGGTTTTTAAAAGTCCACATACTACTACAATATCATATTAGGCATAAAAGATCATAAACATACTTACTGAACACTATAACACTGGAAAGAACTATCAGGATACTCTGGTTGAAAAGGCTGCTGACTCTCCACAGTTCCAAACCACCAGGCGTCATCTATTATACTGCGGAATCTATCACCTATAACGTTTTAAAATTTTTAAAAGGATGCTCTTGAGAATATTAGCTCTGTTCCCACTCTAAATTACTGCTTTTTGTTGACTACAGAAGTAACATTGTATCTAGCATTATCAGAAGCTTCCATCTAGGTTTTCGAGATAAGTGATTATTTTACGTTTTAACCTCTTCATGTATTTTGATTTCCAAGTGGTAGAAATCTTGCTGAAATAAATTATATATGACCACGTCTTCTTAAATAGATGATAACTTTTTCAATTCCTTAGCATCATCATTAGGCACACTTCTTATTGTATTACATATGTACATAAATGCAATTGATTCTTCTATCTTGCTTTTAGCTTTCTTTAAAAATCTCTTCATACTAGTTTGTATATTACAGATCTTCAAGGCAGGCTATAAATCAAGGAAGATGTAGGAAAGTTTGGAACTTCCTAGAGACTTGTTGAATGGTTTTGACCAAAATGCTAATAGTCATATGAACAATGAAGTCCAGGCTGAGGTGGTCTCAGATGGAGATCAGGAACTTATTGGGAACTAGAGTAAAGGTCACACATGCTATGCTATAGTAAAGACACAGGCAGCATTTTGCCCATGCCCTAGAGATCTGTGGAACCTTGAACTTGAGAGAGATGATTTAAGGTATCTGGTGGAAGACATTTCTAAGCAGTAAAACATTCAAGGAGTGACTTGGCTGCTGTTAAAAGTATTCAGTTTTATGTATTCACAAAGATATTGTTTGGAATTGTAACTTATCTTTAAAAGGGAAACAGAGCATTAAAGTTCAGAAATTTTGCAGCCTGATGACTGATACTATAAAAAAAAAAAAAAAACCTGGCCCGGCATGGTGGCTCAAGCCTGTAATCCCAGCACTTTGGGAGGCCGAGACAGGCGGATCACGAGGTCAGGAGATCAAGACCATCCTGGCTAACACGGTGAAACCCCATCTCTACTAAAAAATACAAAAACTTTGCCAGGCGAGGTGGCGGGTGCCTGTAGTCCCAGCTACTCAGGAGGCTGAGGCAGGAGAATGGCTTAAATCCGGGAGGCGGAGCTTGCAGAGAGCTGAGATCTGGCCACTGCACTCCAGCCTGGGCGACAGAGTGAGACTCTGTCTCAAAAAAGAAAAAGAAAAAGAAAAAGAAAAACCCATTTTCTGAGGAGAAATTCAAGCCAACTGCAGAAATTTGCATAAGTAACTAGGAGTCAAATGTTAATCATCAAGAAAATGGGGAAAATGTCTCCAGAGCATGTCAGAGCTCTTCAAGGCAGCCCCTCCCATCACAAGCCCCGGGGCCTAGAAGGAAAAAATGGTTTCTTGGGGCTGCCCCCCTGCTCTGTGCACACTTGGAACTTGGTGCTCTGTTTGCCAGCTGCTCCAGCTCCAGCCATGAATAAAAGGGGTCAAGGTATTGCTCAGGCTGTTGTTTCAAAGGTTGCAAGCCCCAAACCTTGGTAGCTTCCATGTGGTGTTGGGCCTGCAGATGCATAGAAGTCAAGAATTGAGGTTTGGGAACCTTCACCTAGATTTCAGAGGATGTATGGAAATGCCTGGATATCCAGGTAAAAGTCTGCTGCCAGGGCAGAGCCCTCATGGAGAATCTCTGCTAGGGCAGTGCAGAAGGCAAATGTGGGGTTGGAGCCCCCATACAGAGCCCCCACTGGGGCACTGCCTAGTGGAGTTGTGAGAAGAGGGTCACCGTCCTCCAGACCCCAGAATGGCAGATTCACCGACAGCACGCACAGTGTGCCTGGAAAAGCTGCAGACACTCAACGCCAGCCTGTGAAAGCAGCTGGGAAAGGGGATATACCCTGCAAAGTCACAGGGATGGAGCTGCCCAAGAGCATGGGAACCCACCTCTTGCATCAGCGTGACCTGGATGTGAGACATGGAGTCAGAGGAGATCATTTGGGAGCTTTAAGATTTGACTGTCCCGCTGGATTTCAGATTTGCATGGAGCCTTCAGTCCCTTTGTTTTGGCCAATTTCTCCCATTTGGAATGGGTGTATTTATCCAATGCCTGTACCCCCATTATATCTAGCAAGTAACAAACTTGTTCATAGGCAGAAGTGACTTGCCTTGTCTCAGATGATACTTTGTACGTGGACTTTTGAGTTAATGCTGGAATGAGTTAAGACTTTGGGGGACTGTTGATTGGTTTTGAAATGAGGACATGAGATTTGGGAGGGTCCAGGGACTGAATGACATGGCTAGGCTCTGTGTCCCCACCATAATCTCATCTTGAAATCTAATCCCCTCGCATCCGGGGAGGGACTTGGTGGGAGCTGATTGGATTATAGGGGCAATTTCCCTCATGCTGTTCTCGTGATGGTAAGTGAGTTTTCACAAGATCTGATGGTTTGAAAGTGTGGCACTTCCCCTTCTAACTCTCTGTCTCCTGCAGCCATATGAAGAAAGTCTTGCTTCCCTTTTGCCTTCTGCCATGATTGTAAATTTCCTAAGGCCTCCCGAGTCATGTGGAACTGTGAAATAAACAATTTTTTCTTTATAAATTACCCAGTCTCAGGTAGTATCTTTATAGCAGTGTGAAAATGAACTAATACGTATGGCTACAATTAGATTTTTAAAATTCAGGCCAAAGTAATTAAGTGTGCAAAAAAGTCAATAGTTTAAAAATCCTTATGTTCTGTATTGTATTGTTACACAATAGAGCTATAAGCAAATTTCTTTAACTTTTAAAATGTTTTCCTTTACATTATTGTTATACTGTTTTTTATAATCAAAAAAGAAAAGGAAGGAAGGTAAAGGAGCAAAAGAGGGTGGGAAGGTGACAGGGAGGGAAACAAAGATGGAAGAAGGAAAAAAGGAAACAAATCACAATCAGTAATCATCTGTTTTAGAACCTAAGTGTAAAGTGCTCTATTTTAGGGCAACTGACATTTGCGAATTTTCTTTATATTCCTATTTGTATACTAATAGAGTAGATATTTGCAGAAGGTTTAGAGATTATATGCCACATACAATGTGCATGAGAAATAACTAAAAGGAAATTTTAACTTAAGTTTTCTAGTTTCTCTGATAGCTTTTTTCAGCTAAATGATAAGCTAGTTTCTTTCTGTTCAATCACAGTTAAAAAGTTACTTACTGTACATAAGTTTAATAGTTATTAAAAAACAATTCTATACTTACCAATCTGCCAGTTCCTTTCTTTGGCTTCATTATAAAACTGATGTAGCACAAGGAAGTCAATGACATCTGGCATGTCATGATACCTATACAGAAAATAAAGCACATATGAATCACTATAGAGATATAACAATATATGTTGCTAAATGTCCAAGGATATATGTTTATTGTAGACCCATTAAGAAAATTGTGCAAACCTCACAGTCCCTAGAAATGCCTTTACTTAAACACCATCTTATCTGATCTGTTTGAGAGTGCCCTGCCTACTGTCATATTACTTTAAAAATATAAAGATGCCAATACAGGTTTATAAACATTAATATGAGGTATTTTATATTAAGGAGTATGAATTAATGTTCTTTAATCTCCTTACATTTTAAACTCAGCTTCACATAAAGAGTCTCTGACTTATTATTCCTGTTATTATTAACAGAAATAAAAGCAACTACCATGTTTCAAACATTCGATTAGGGAATTATAAAGGTTTATCTTTGATGCCTCACAACAATCTTTAGGAAGAGATTACCATTTCCATTTTACAAATGAAGACACAAATTCAGAGAGGTTAAGTAACTTGCTTATGAACCTATCTATCTAACTATCCATAACATAAATACATACACACACACACACACACACACACACACAAATATAAATAAAATGGAGAAACAAACTAGGAATTAAACTCTGGTCTTTATAATTCTAAACCCTGTAGTACAGAATGCTATAGTGTTTTCTCTCCCATTGAGCCCTGTACTCTGTAGAATATACAATAGGTATTAAAATACACACACTCAAACACAGAGACCCAGAGATAACTACTCACTTGATGGAAAAAGATTCTCCAGTCATTTTGCCTGAAATTGGGTCCAGAAATGCAAGCTTCAAGCAGCACAGTGTGGGTGGGCCAACCTCATATTTGATTCCTACAATCTTAACAAACTCTTGCTCCTATTCATGAGAATACCAATAAATTATTACTTTCAATATAAATAATTACTTAACATTTGCATAGTATTTCATTATTACTTGAATAATTTATTAATATCTGAAGATTCTCTAAATGCCAGGCACTACACTAAGTGTTAAAGGTAATAAGACATGGCTCTTAACTCTTAATAGCAGGTTGTAGTTTAGTGCAAGGCTCTAAACCAAGAATGAGCAGCCACATCACCTGGGGAAATGCTTCAAATTTAATGTTCTAAAATCCTATACCTATAGAATCGAATTCTATGTTTGGGGTACAGCTTGGTAATATATCTATTTTGGAAAAACTCCCTAGTGCAGTATGATGCTCTGGTTAAAAATCACTCCCCTAGCAAAAACACAGTATGTAAGCATACAGGTATATATGTACGTGTACATGTTTGGGGTGAAGACTTATACTTTTTAATATCTACAACATTATCTTTTTTGTTGTTTTTGTTTTACTTTAGATTCATGGGGTACACGTGCAGGTTTGTTACATGGATATATTGCATAATGGTGGGGTTTGAGTTTCTAGTGTACCCATCCTCCAAAGAGTAACCATTGTACCAAATAGCTAATTTTTTAAACCCTATCCCTCTCCTAATCTCCCTTCCTTTGGAGTCCCCAGTGTCTATCATTTCCATCTACATGTCCAATTGTCCAACTGTTTAGTACCCATTTGTAAGTGAGGGCATGTAGTATTTGATTTTTTGTTTTTTAGCTGTTTTACTTACAATAATGGCCTTCAGCTTCATCTATGTTGCTGTAAAGGCCATGATCTCATTTTTTTATAGCTACATAGTATTCCATGATGTATATGTACATTTTTTTTTTATCCAGTCTACCACTGACGGGCATCTAGATTGATTCCATGTCTTTGCTATTGTGAATAGTGCTATGATGAACATGCGTGTGCATGTGTCTTCACGGTAGAACAATTTATATTCCTTTGGATATACATCCAGTAATGGAATTTGGGTAGTTCTACTTTAAGTTTTCTGAGAAATCTCCAGACTGCTTTCCACAGTGGCTGAACTAATTCACATTCCCACCAGTAGTGGATAAGTATTCTCCCCTCTCCACAACCTCACAAGCATCTGTTTGTTTGTTTTGACTTTTTAATAATACCCATTCTGACTGGTGTGAGATGATATCTTGTGGTTTTGATTTGCGTTTCCCTAATGATAAGTGATGTTTTAGCATTTTTTCACATGTTTGTTGGCCACTTATACATTTTCTTTTAAGAAGTGTCTGTTCATGTCCTTTATCCATTTTTTAATGAGATTGCTTGTTTTTATGCTTGTTAAGTTCCTTATAGATTCTGGATATGATCTTACAATAATCATACACATTCACTAATTATTAGTCACATTAAACTGATGGCAAAACTGATCTTTGTAGGTATAGGGTCCTGCCTAAAGTTATATACTAGCATATAGCAGAGCTACAATTGAAATCCAGGTCTTATTCCAAAGGCTAAGCTCATTTACCACATATAAGCTGCTCCTACAATTTCCTAGAACAACAAGGTTAGGATAAAAAGAAAGAACTTGGCTGGATGCGGCAGCTCATTCCTGTAATCCCAGCACTTTTGGAGGCCAAGGAGGGTGGATCACCTGAGGTCAGGAGTTTGAGACCGGCCTGGCCAACATGGTGAAACCCCATCTTTACTAAAAAGGCAAAAATTAGACAGGCGTGGTGGTGGGCGCCTGTAATCCCAGCTACTCGAGAGGCTGAGGCAGGAGAATTGCTTGCACCTGGGAGGCAGAGGTTGCAGTGAGTGGAGATCGCTCTACTGCACTCCAGCCTAGGTGACAGAGCAAGACTCTGTTTTTTTTTAAAAAAAAAAAAAAAAAGAAATCACATGTTTTATTCAGCCCTGTGAATCTAAAGAAGAACTCATCTTTTACTTGATGCAGAATAGATGGAAGCTGTCCCTATCTTCCAGAAGATGATTATGTAAAGCTCACGTGATAAGCTACTTTACCACCTGATGACATTAATAAAAAGTTTTACAAACATCTAAATCAAATCTTTATTTTAATAAATATACATATTCTCAGCTGGGCACGGTGGCTCATGCCTGTATCCCAGCACTTTGGGAAGCTGAGGCGGGTGGATCACGCTGAGGTCAGGAGTTCAAGACTAGCCTGGTCAACATGGCGAAATCCCGTCTCCAATAAAAATACAAAAATTAGCCAGGCGTGGTGGCATGTGCCTGTAATCCCAACTACTCAGGAGGCTGAGGCAGAAGAATCACTTGAACCCCGGAGGCGGAGGTTGCAGTGAGGCGAGATAGGGCCACTGCACTCCAACCTGGGCAACAGAGTGAGACTCTGTCTCAAAAGAAATAAAAAATAAATAACTAAATATACATATTCTCTCTTACATCCTTCCTGTCAAGAATTATCACACAACCCTTCATTTACCTGGAAAACTATCATAAAATGGCCCTTTAGTCTCTTGTTCAGAAAACCAAACTGAAACACAAATAAACCTAGGTAGAAATGGTGGTGAATGTCTGTCTGTATGTGCACGTGTGCACATACAGACACACATATATATGTACAAATGAATGAAATATTTATTGACAAAATCATTCTCCATAAAGTATGGAGCCACATGGGTATTATATATGTAGCTACATGGGTAATATATTAAAACAGCTATTTTACAAAACACCGTAAGTTTCGGGGCTTATTGTGATTTATCACATTTAATATATACCAAAGCTGTCAGAACCTTGAGAGTGTTTATAGTCTACACGCTCAGTTTATGAAGCATCCAGAACATACAAAGTTGCTGATTAGAGAAAATATCCACACAAGGGAACTCCTGCTTTGCTCTAATTATGGACTAGTATAGACTAGACAATAGAAAATAGCATACAAATTTTAAGAAACATATAAAATGTGATCCATAATATTCAGTTCTACAAGAATATAGTACACCATCTTATCTTGGATACACAATCAACAGTGAAATATTCATAAAACTGAGGAAAAAAACCATGGGTAAGCAATTTAATTCCAAAGCTACTTCAATTGCATAGCTTATGAATTTGGCAAACTTACCCTGAGATCCATTTTGTTCCATGGCTGTTTTTGTAAATTAACACTGTATATTTTTGATTTCCTTACAGCCCGAACATAAGCTTCATGTCCTTGCCTAAAATAGATAAGCTAAAACAGAAAACATAAGGTATTAAACAGCAGCATCCTATATAACACTGTATGTCCAATATACATTCCTACAAACATCCTCTTCTGTTTGCAGAAAGAAATAATTATAATACTGAAAGACTTCATACAATAAAGGTTTCAAATTATGTTAATTCAGTACTCACGCCTATGTAGCCCTGTGCTCATTACCACATCATATAAACACAGTAAACACAGTCCTTTCCCTTCAATCAGCTTCATAAGTGTGCTGAAGAAGCAGAATCATGGAAAATGTACACAAAACTGGTCATATTTTAAAGTATATGTGCCCCTCCATATCCACAGCTTCTGCATCATCAAATCCAATCAACTGCAGGTTGAAAATATTTGATATTTTCTATAGATATAGATATATAAAACAACACAATTACGCCGGGCATGGAGGCTCACGCCTTTAATCCCAGAACTTTGGGAGGTTGAGGCAGGTGGATCACCTGAGGTCAGGAGTTCGAGATCAGCCCGACCAACGTTGCAAAACCCCGTCTCTAATAAAAATACAAAATTTAGCTGGGCATGGTGACACATGCCTGTAACCCCAGCTGCTCGGGAGGCTGAGGCAGGAGAATCACTTGAACTCGGGAAGTGGAAGTTGCAGTGAGCCGAGATCACAACATTGCACTCCAACCTGGGCAACAAGAGCAAAACTCCCTCACAATAAATAAATAAATAAATAAATAAATATATAAATGATGATACAAATAAAACCAGTATCGTATAACAACAATTAATACAGCATTTACATTGTATTAGGTATCATAATATAGAGATAATTTAAAGTATATAGGAGGATTACATAGGTTATATGCAAATACTAGGCCTTTTATATAATGTCCTTGTAGATTCTGTTATTTGCAAGGGGTGCTAGAGCCAATTCTGTGTGGATACCAAAGGACAGCTATACTATACTTCAAATTATAACTGACACTCTATCAAAATTTTAATATTCAGTCTACACATTTCATATAAACAGTATAAATCACAGGTTAGTAAATGGAGTAATTTCAAGGCAAATTAAAAGTTGCCTGTTACAGGAGTTCATGTCAGAACTGGCATATTATGAAAGGAAAATGAATTCAATTACTTAATTCTTCAGCTCTTTAAGCCACCATTTACTATCGTTTTCTGTATTTATTACAAAAAGTTTCTTTTCCTCAAGTTTAAAAGCAGTGATAGAGGCTAGGCACAGTGGCTCACACCTGTAATCCCAGCACTTTGGGAGGCCGAGGCGGGCAGATCACCTGAGGTCAGGGGTTCGAGACCAGCCTGGCCAACATGGTGAAACCCCGTCTCTACTAAAAATACAAAACTTCGCTGGTCATGGTGGTGCACGCCTGTAATCCCAGCTACTCTGGAGGCTGAGGCAGGAGGATTGCTTTGAACCCAGGAGGCAGAGGTTGCAGTGAGCCAAGATAGCTCCACTGCACTCTAGCCTGGGCAACAGAGCAAGAGTCGGTCAAAAAAAAAAAAAAAAAAGTAGTGATAGAGATAAGTAAATAGAAGAAAGTAACAAAAAAATACCATATTATGAGATTTCTAAAATACATTAACATACTCTACCAATCAATACTAAGTTAGAATTTCTAATAGCTAAAAATTTGAGCAGAAAATAAAAAAGGTTTAAAATTAGTAAATAGGCCGGGTGCGGTGGCTCAAGCCTGTAATCCCAGCACTTTGGGAGGCCGAGACGGGCGGATCACGAGGTCAGGCGATCGAGACCATCCTGGCTAACACGATGAAACCCCGTCTCTACTAAAAAGATACAAAAAACTAGCCGGGCGTGGTGGCGGGCGCCTGTAGTCCCAGCTACTCCGGAGGCTGAGGCAGGAGAATGGCGTGAACCCGGGAGGCGGAGCTTGCAGTGAGCCAAGATCGGGCCACTGCAATCCAGCCTGGGCGACAGAGCGAGACTCCGTCTCAAAATAAATAAATAAATAAATAAATAAATAAAATTAGTAAATAAAATAATTGTAAGGGTTAAAAACCAATAATACACATGACATTAAGATATCCTTTATTATATATTCATTCCTGAACTCAACAAATACTGATCATTGAACATCTATGTATAGGCACTAGATGCTGTGATAAGGTATAAACACATTTCCTCTAGGATATGGAAGCACATGTGGATATATAACTATAACGCAAGGTAGAATATATTATATATCAGAAGAGAAAGATAATTTAGGTAGAAAAGCTTATGAGGACAGAGGAACTGGTCAATGAAAAACAAGGACAACATCCTGGAAAAGTTAGTATTTGAATTAGACCTTGAAAATGATAATTTTAAGAAGCAATGATCTGTGGGTAGGGATATCTAGGCAAGACAATAAAGGCTTAATAGTAAGATGAAGTAAAAAGTAATGTTGCCACTAAGAAATGAATTATATAAAAAGTGTATGTTTGCCTTTATAATTTCTTTAAAAACATTCTCTACATATTCATTGTCTGATTTACATACATCTTCCTCATTACCTGAAGAACTGTCTTCACCTCATATACATTAGTCTTGAAGCATATAAGGATATAGTAAGTTTAACAACATAGAGGAAAAGGAATTCAACCAAAGAATGGAGAAAAATGGTCCTTAGACAGGAGTCTCATCAGATCCTAGAGTGTATAGATCCTTGTTTTGTTCTATAAAGTTTTCTAAGGTAATTAAACATGACTCCTCTTCTGCCTCCAGAAAATAAAAACAGGCAATAACTATAAGAAATAGTGATTTGAGATATGCCAATAACATTTTACAAGTTCTCTGTTTTTAAGTATAGCATTCGTCAGAAAATATTTATTAACATAATTATGCAAACAAGCATTACTCAGAAATCCAATACCTATAGGAAAACATCAAAAGAAACATTTAAAAATATCTAAAGATAATCAGCAGGTAATAATTTATTTGTAAGGCTATTTGATAGCTACTCTGATATAAGATCTCTATAAGAGGCAATTACAAAAAAGTTTTGTAAAATTTTTATTGTTCCCAAAATGTTTAGAGTCAATTTGCAAGGTTTTGCTCCTTCTGCTGCTGCAGTGACAGTATTACATTTCTACTATCACTCTTAAATTTAAAACTGTGTAAAAACATTGAATCAATAAAAAAAAATTAGTATATCAGACAATATCCAAGCCAAAAAGAGTTCTAATGTTCCAATATTATTTTATTATTTTATAAAATAATACTAAATTTCAAAATAAAATGAAATTTTTTTACCAGGTAGAATTTTGATTAATTTTTGGCCAATAATAAATATGGCTATACTTGTCAATCACAGACTCAGAAAGAAAGACCTGTTTGCAAAATTACATTCTCCTACTCATTTAAAGGAGTAAATACCTTCTTGTGTACTTTCTTTCAGGTTGAACTTTTCTTTTAAAAAAAATATTGGAACATGAATGAGGACTCAAAATACCACTCAATTCTACTAAGTGGCAATTCAGATTAAAATAAAGCCAATTATTTTCATGACTTCATAAGCTGATTAATTTATCTCCATATTCAATGAGCATCTAATAGACTGAAGCTACTGTGCCAGGCCCTACGAAGGATACCAAGATTAATACTGTTCAATCACCTTCCACAAGAAATATATAATTAAGCAGAGCAGATAAGATACTGTATATATTATTATAATGGAATTAGGAATATAAATATATTCAGACTGATTAAAGTTAGTGCTCTTGAGGCTACACAGAAAAAGGTTATAACAGGTAACAATTACCTCATCTCCCATTTGTGGAACAAATGGGGAACGTCGGGGTATAGTATCCAAGATCCACTGAGGGGCAAACCATTCTTCATTAGGCTCACCTGCCATAGAAACCAGTCCTCCTTTCTAAAACATAAAAACATGAACAGTATATGTATAAAACACAGTTCTCCAATACATAAAACACATAAACAATAGTATGAAAAATAGTAGGCAGAGAAGATTAAAAATTTCAGGATACAATGAAACCTAACGTATATAAATTTGAATGATTTTGCTTTATTACATACAACTTTTCTGCCAATAAAAAAATCCCGTTACTAAATTTTAACTGACAGGTAATAACCTGACACTATATACTACCTGAAAACCATAACTTTTACATATGTCTCTTGACTACCACATGAATTCAAATGTAAGAATAAGTTTTTGCCCATAAAATAGTGATAATCTAGAAAATAATTATGTCTACTAAAGCAAAAGACTACAGAATGTGTCTATAATCAATTTTGAAGTTAAAATTATAATAACTACATAAACCAAGTCTTTAAATCATTTAAATCAATTTATAGTAGGGAAAAGAAACTGTCACTGGGATGAAATAAAAACATAAAGGTAAGCCAGGCACAGTGGTACACAACAGTAGTCCCAGCTAACCAGGAGGCTGAGGTGGGAGGATTGCTTGAGCCTAGCAGTTCGAGTCTGCAGTGTGTTATGATTATGCCTGTGAATAGCCACTGCACTCCACTCTGGGCAACATAACGAGATCCCATCTCTCTAATAAAAACACCAAAAAACAGTGGAATGGAGGAAGAGTCCTATACAATTTATCATACTCTTCCATGTTAAAAGTTAAAAATGTTAAAAATTAGGACTCAAAATACCACATGACAAGAATAATAATGTTGTCAGATAAGAAATGTTGTCAGATAAAGGTGACAAGAATAATAATTTTGTGAGACAGTAGTTTATTTTAGGACATTGCCACATTTTAACAAATGATTGTGAATATGTTTGAATAACAAATTGTAATGAAACATTCTAGCCTCTACCTTTGGTAACAGAAAAATTTCAAAAATTCTTTACATTTTGAAGTGAAACTACTTTTACTTACTTTCTCAGATGAAATGTTATTTTTAGAGAAAAGTCAATGTTACTATTAAATATTTAAGTATCAAAGGCAAAAAAACAAAAAATAACAAAAACAAAATAACTCATAAAGTTACAAACCTTCTTTCTAGTCTGCTTAGGTTTCTTTTGCCTTTCTTCTAGGGACTTCAAATTTTCCTCATCAGAGCTGCTGCATATTTTCCGTGTTGTCTGTCTGGTTTGTCTTTTTGGGGGTTGTAAATTTATTCCAGCATCTGCTGTCCAATCAGAATATTCACTTGATGAATCACTGTAAATAAATCAAAATTATGGATACCTAAGTACAGAAAAGGAGTAGTTTTACTTAATAATTGAAAGATCATTCTGTAATCAAACAGCATTATAAATGACATGGCTGGATTTTGTTCTAACTTAAGAGAAAAAATATCAGCCAGGCGCGGTGGCTCACACCTGTAATCCCAGCACTTTGGGAGGCCGAGGTGGGTGGATCACGAGATCAGGAGTTCGAGAGCAGCCTGGCCAACATGGCAAAACCCTGTCTCTACTAAAAATACAAAAATTAGCCGGGTGTGGTGGCATACGCCTGTAGTCCCAGCTACTTGGGAGGCTGAGAGGGGAGAATCACTGGAATCCAAGAGGCGGAGATTGCAGTGAGCCAAGACCGCACCATTGCACTCCAGCCTGGGTGACCGTGAGACTCCATCTCAAAAAAAAAAAAAAAAGAAAATCAATATAGAATTTCAATCATTATCTTAGTAATTTTAATGAAATCCTTCTTGGATTTCATTAAATCCAAGAAGGAATTAAAATCCCGTCCAAAATCACAAAAGCTTCTTCAAAATAAAAAAGCATCTTATTCTTGGAAATGTTGAAATGGGATTATTTTAAAACTGAAATAAATACATATACAGTCATGTGTCACTTAACAAAGGTGATACTTTCAGAGAAATGCATCATGAGGTGATTTTGTCATTGTGTGAACATCATACAGAGTATACTTACACAAACCTAGACAGTATAGCCTACTACACAGCTATGCTATATAGTAGAGCCTATCGCTCCAAGGCTACAAATTTGTACAGCATGTGACTGTACTGAATACAGTTGGCAATTTTAACACAATGCTAAGTATATATCTACACAATACTAAGTGTATATCTACACATAGAAAAGGTACAGTAAAAATGTGGTGTAAAAGATTTTTAAAAATGTATACCTACATAGGGCACTTAACATGAATGGAGTTTATAGAACTGAAAGTTGCTGGTGGTGAGTCAGTGAGTGATGGTGAGTGAATGTGAAGACCTAGAAAATGACTGTACACTATTGAAGACTTTACAAACACTACACTTAGGTTACACTAAATTTATTTTTAAAAATTTTATTTCTTCAATAAGAAATTAATCTTAGCGTACTGTAACATTTTTACTTTATACTTTTTAGCTTTTTTTTAACTTTTTGACTGTTTTGTAATAACGCTTAGCTTAAAACACATTGTACAGCCGTATTTTTTTTTTTTTTTCTTGAGACAGAGTTTCGCTCTTGTCGCACAGGCTGGAGTGCAATGGCACAATCTCGGCTCACTGCAATCTCCACCTTGCGAGTTCAAGCAATTATCCTGCCTCAGCCTCCTGAGTAACTGGGATTACAGGCCTCCGCCACCTCGTCTGGATAATTTTTGTATTTTTAGTAGAGATGGGGTTTTACCATGTTGGCCAGGCTGGTCTCGAACACCTGACCTCAAGTGATCCTCCCGCCTCGGCCTCCAAAAGTGCTGGGATTACAGAAGTGAGCCACCACGCTCGGCAAATTTTTTCTTTATCTCCTTACTCTATAAGGTTTTTTTCTATTTTTAAGGTTTAATTTTTTTCAATTTTATTTTAAAACTTTATTTAAAAACTAAGACACAAACATTAGCCTAAGCCTACAGAGGGTCAGGATCATCAATATCACTGTCTTCCACCTCCACATCTTTTCCTGTTCCACTGGAAGGTATTCAAGGACAAAAACACATGGAGCTTTTATCTCCAATGATAATAATGCCTTCTTCTGGAATATCTCTTGGAAGACCTGACTGAGGATATTTTACAGTTAATAATTTATTACAAGTACGACAAGTACACTCTAAAATAACAACAAAAAGTATAGCATAAACTGAGCATATTGGTGTGCATCTGTACACCCTGCTACTCAGGAGGCTGAGCCTGAGGTGGGAGGACTGCTCGAGCCCAGGAGTTCCAGGTATGCCTAGGCAACATAGCAAGACACCATCTCTAAAAGAATCGAAAATGAAATGAAGAAAACATAATAATATATAAGTATAGCATAGTAAATAAACCAGTAACATAGTTGTTTATTAAGTACTATATACTGTACATAACTGTATATGCTAAACTTTTGTATGACTGACAGTTCAGCAAGTTAACTTACACCAGCATCCCCACAAACACGTGAATAATGCTTTGTGCTACAGTGTTACAATGGGTATGATGTCACTAGGTGACAGGAATTTTTCAGCTTCATTATGGGACCATCGTCATATGCACTCCGTCATTGACTGAAAGATCATTATGCAGAGGGTGAATATGATTGCCAAGATGTAGAATCTTGGATTTAAAAAGAATCTTATTTTGTAGATGAAGAAACTAAAAGGCCCACAGTGACGTCAGAAAGATATTGGGAGAGCCAAGATCACATCAGGTCTCTCGGCTTCCAGCCAGTACCTTTTCTACTATAAAACACTATTTTAATTCTGATTTTACCAATTTCCTATAAGAACATAATTTCATATTAAAACTGTTCAATAAATTCGACCAAACTGAAATCATTAAAACTACCTGGAAGAACTTTCACTTTGCCATTCAACAACAGGATCCTCTACTGAAGCATCACTTGTGCCAACAGTTTCGTCTTCCTACAACAAAGAGCCAGCAATTAAGATATATGGATATTACCAACTAATGTATTTCTAGTTAAAAAACCACTACCTATTTTACAGCATTTTTTGAATTCTGCCCTCAAAAAATACTCTCCTTAAAATGCACATAATTATTGTTCTAAGTATATCTGTAACTCACAACTAAGTCTACCAGGTATTTCTAAATTTCTGGCATCATTATCTTATTGATATAAAACATCTTTTTATGATTTCAAAGACTCAATAGATTTTTTAAGTCCAAATATAACCCTCTTAAATACATTAGAAACATTGTTTTAAAAATGCCTATATGTCTCTATCAAGTTAATATAATTACTCTCCACTAAAAATTTTAATTATATTTTTTATGTAAAATTTTAAATACAGTAGAGAGAACAGATAACCCGTGTACACAATCTCCAGTTTAGACAATAATTAACTTCCTATTTTATCTATACCCTCACCCACTGCCTTATACTCTTAGCATTAGTTTGATGCACATCAACCAAAAAAAAACCATTTTAACCATAAATATGTATTAAGATTAGGATTTGTTTTAGAAGTACAACCATAATGCTGTTATCACATTACATTTAAAAGGGAGCATCAGGCCAGGCACAGTGGCTCATCCCTGTAGTCCCAGCACTTTGGAAAGCCAAGGCAGGCAGATCACCTGAGGTCAGGAGTTCGAGACCAGTCTGACCAACATGGTGAAACCCTGTCTCTACTAAAAATACAAAAATTAGCAGGGCATGGTGGCATGCACCTGTAGTCCTAGATACTTCGGAGGACGAGACAGGAGGATTGCTTGAACCTGGGAGGTGGGGGCTGCAGTCAGCTGAGATTGAGCCACTGCACTCCAGCCTGGGCAACAGAACAAGACTCTGTCTTCTGCTTGTTTGTTTTTGTCTTTTTTTTTTAAAAGGGTGGGGGGAGCATCAGTTCCTGAACAGTGATCATTCTTTTAAGATCAAGATTTCATATGGGTGGGGGTGGGGCATGAATGGAGGACATCTTTGATAACAGTTTAAGAACTGTGAATGGGGCCAGGTGCAGTGGCTCATGCCTGTAATCCTAGCACTTTGGGAGGCCGAGGCGGGCAGATGACCTGAAGTCAGGAGTTCAAGATCAGCCTGGCCAACAGGGTGAAACCCTGGCTCTACTAAAAATACAAAAATTAGCCATGCATGGTGGCGCATGCCTGTAATCCCAGCTACTGGGGAGGCCGAGGCAGGAGAATCTCTTGAACTTGGGAGACAGAGGTTGCAGTGAGCCAACTACGTGTCACTGCACTCCGGCCTGGGGACAGAGCAAGACTCCATCTCAAAAAAAACGCCACAAAAAAGAACTGGGAATGGCACGAGAATGAGAGTACCATATATTGTCAATGCATGATTAAACCTTCATTATGCATTTAACAATGAAAGCTGTTAAGAGAACAAAAAGACTGGAGAACAGAAGAACAAGATGAAAAGAAGCTACACTCTTTATTCATTACCATGAAAAAGGTAGATCTGAGAAAAATCAACACTCAATGATCTCCATGAGAGGTGAAGTCAATAATAACAAAAAATGTGTAATTATGTTGATTAGATAGCCAAACAGTTCTGAAACTGTGGAACTTATTAAAGTTCTTTATATTTCGCTCCTTTCCATTTCTAGGCTGATTTCCTCTTAAACTCTTTTTTTCACTGTGTCAAAGGCAAACTCTTGCTGGCATATTTGATACCCTCACAAAGACAGCATCTGAGGTACAAATCCAAGAAGACACCTAAAGGAATTAAATATGCCCAAATATACCTACTAAATGTATTATTAATGAACAAATCTCTTACAAGAATATAATTAAAATTATTTTCTATTAAAGAAGTGACCCTTAAACCCAAATGGATGGTACGAACTGGGAAACAAAAAACTACATCAAATAAATAATAGTATATATCTAACCTCTGAGGAGCTGTCTGAGTCTTCCTGTACACCTGAATTTTGACAGGAAGGTTGTGAATTATGCTCTATGTTGGACCGTGTTTGGTAAGTATGTTGACGTTTGCGCTGTGTCCTTCGTAAAGAACGCCCACAGCTAGGCTCATAATCATTCTGCAAAAGAGAATAATAATAAATTTTAAAAAAGGAAAATCTCAGTAAACACACAGGGAACATATATAAAGGAAATTAGGTGGGGGGTAGGGGTGAGTAGGAGATGAGAATAAGTTCCCCCAAAGAAAGCCAACATATAACTATATTTATACATATTCAACCCACTTTCCACTAAATATTGATCACTCTCCTATTTTGTAAACCTTGTGATAAAATTAAAGATAGTGCTGAAAAGTCTGGGTTGCAAAGTCCCACAGACTTCTCTGTACACTGCAGAGTGATAGTTTAGGCAGCAACTCCTTGATCCTCAGTTTTGCCAGAGGCTGCAACCAGACCTGTGCCGGAACCACGTTTGGAAACCAGTATGACAATGATATCATTGTCTGGAGCAGGATTCATCAAACTGACTATGCAATGGAAGCTGTTAAACAAGGTTCAGCCACAGTTGGTCTGAAATAAAAAACCCATGCACTATTGATTGCATTGAAAAGGGCACCATCGGAGCTTGCAGCTCATCAGAAAATATTCTCCATGTTGACAACCATATTAATATCTCAACTGCAGGGCTTACTGATGATGGTAGACTGTTATGTAATTTTATGTGCCAGGAGTGTTTCGATTCCAGATTTGTATCCGATAGACAACTTCCTGTGTCTTCTCTTGTATCTCTAATTGGAAGCAAGACCCAAATATCAACACAACAATACGACTGGAGACCATATGGTGTTGGGCCACTTATTGCTGGGTATGTTGATATGGGCCTCGCATTTTCCAAACTTGGCCATCTGCTGACTATTTTGACTACAGAGCTATGTCCACTGGGACCCGTTCTCAGTCAGCTTGTACTTACTTGGAGAGACATATGTGCAAATTTATGGAATACAATTCAAATGAACTGGTTAAACATGGTCTGCATGCCTTAAGAGAGACAATTCCTGCAGAACAGGACATAACTACAAAAACGTTCCCATTGGAAATGCTGGTAAAAATTTGGAGTTTACAATGTATGATGATGATGATGATGATGATGATGATGATGATGATGTGTCTCCATTCCTGGAAGGTCTTGAAGAAAGGCCACAGAGAAAGGCACAGCCTGCTCAGCCTGCTGATGAACCAGCAGAAAAGGCTGAAGAACCAATGCAACATTGAGTGACAAGCCAGCTGGCACAGCCTGCTCAACCTGCTGATGAACCAGCAGAAAAGGCTGATGAACCAATGGAACATTAAGTGATAAGCCAGCCTATGTATGTATTATCAAATACGTAATAATGCTGGAAGACATACTGATGATACTAATCATCAGTAGAATGGTAGTGGAATGGTATGTTTTAAGTATCAGTCCAGATTTGAGTTTTTTCTAAGCAACCTCACTAAAACCATATAATGGTGTACATTTTTCTTTGAGATGTCTATATAATCATTTTCTAGAAAGTACAGGTATCTGTACTAATGTTTTTATATGAAAAAAGTAAGTGTCTTTGTGATTTTAAAGCCAACTGTAAAATAAAATTGTTTCACTTCTTGAAAAAAAAAAAAAAGAAATGTCTGGGTTGCAAGAATTTGCCCATTCATAATTTACATATGCCACATTATTCAGAATTATTATAGGATGAAGCAAGACATTTCAGTCACATTTGTGTATATATAATATGTATTTATTTAGTTATTCAAAAATCTAGAAAACTTTTTTAAAGTGCTAAGATATATAAGTGGATTTAATAATCTACACTTTTGTTCATTCTAGATTAACATTGAAGACTAAACTCTGATCTTTTATTTCTCTTGCCCAAATTTCTATCTAAGAGGCCTTCTGCGGGGGTGGCCTCTTAGATACTTTTTATTCTAGATATTCTAAAGATCTAGAATATCTAAGAGGCCTTCTGCGGGGGTGGGCATGGGAGGGGAGGTTCCACGCTTTACAAACCACGAAGTCGCATCAGAGGGGTTTTACTTAACCCTATATAATATGTTTTAACTTTCCAGTCTGACTCTGGCATAACATCATACAACAGAGAAAGAAAGAAATCAAAATATTTTAACCGCAAATATGTTTCTTTGTCATTTCTTGAAATAGCCCGGTAAAGCTGTCTTAAAATCAACATTCTGTAGAGAATCCCGTTCTCTTTCCAGGCCTTTTTCCTGATCCAGGAGAGAATCAACCAAGAGTCTGGCACTTTTATTTAAGTCTGAAAAGAAACATTTGCTATCTACTCTCTGTGGAAAAACTACCTAGAGGCTTCTTCTGCGTAATGAGAATCTCGGTCTCTAAAACTCCTTATCTTAACCCAGACATTTCCTTCCATTGATTCTAGGTCTTTAGACAATAACTTAACTCTTTCAACTAATTGCTAATTAGAAAATTTTAGAATCTACCTATGACCTGGAACCTCCTCTGCCACACCCCCCTGAGTTGTCCTGCCTTTCTGCACCAAACCAATGTACTGTCTTACATATACTGATAGATGTCTTGTCTCCCTAAATTGTACAAATCCAACCAGTAGCCTGACCATCTTAGGCATATGTTCTCAGGACTACTTCTTGAGACCAGTCACTGGTCACTCATATATGGCTCAGAACAAATCTTTTCAAATATTTTACAGAGTTTGATTCTTTCATCAACAGCATTCTTAAGATTCTTAAGAGTTAAAAAGTATCTTTAGAATAAATTTAGTCCAATCTCCAACCCCCCACCTCTGAAATACAAAACTAGGTCCAGGAGAGAGTTGTTTAAAATAAAAATGAAATAATAAATCTTAGATTACTTCTAACAACAGAAGGGAAAGGACTCAAAACAATCTACATACAAAAAGTAACAATTTAATTTTTGGAACTGAAATCTAAACTCTGTTCCTTTTTTCTTCTCTTGCTCAAATTCCTATCTCAAGCGTCTGGAGAATCATGCCTTACAAACCATAGAGTCCCATCAGAGTGGTTTTATTTAACTCTATATAACATGGCTTTACTTTTCCAACCTCACTTTGGCATAATATCACATGACAGATAAGGAGGGGAATCAGAGTATTTTAACCCCAAATGTTTCTTCGCCATATCTTGAAATAGCCCTGCAAAGCTGTTTCTTGTGGGGGAAAACCTACATTGTGCAGAGGATCCCCTTCAAGAGAGAATCAAGTAAGAGTCTGGCATCTTCTTAAGTCTGATAATAAACATTTACAACTATTTTCTCTGAAGTTTGCTACCTGGAGGCTTCATATGCATAATAAAGAATCTTGGTCTTCACAAACCGTCATTGTTTTTTTTTTTTTTTTTTGAGACAGTTTCACTCTAGTTGCCCAGGCTAGAGTGCAATGGCGCGATCTCAGCTCACTGCAACCTCCACCTCCCAGGTTCAAGCAATTCTCCTGCCTCAGCCTCCCGCCTCAGCCTGCGAGTAGCTGGGATTACAGGCATGCACCACCATGCCCAGCTATCTAAACCCTTATCTTAATCCAGACATTCCCTTCTATTCATTCCAGGTCTTTAGATAAAAACTCTTTCAACCAATTTCCAGTCAGAAAATCTTGGATTGGAAATTGACCTGGAAGCCCACTACCCACCTTCCAGTTGTCCTGCTTTTCTGCACCAAACCAATATACATTTTACATCTATTGATTGATGTCTTATGTCTCCCTAAAATGTATACAACCAAGTTGTAGCCCAACCATCTCGGGCACAGAGTCTCAGGATCTCTTAAGGGCTGTGCCACAGACCACTGGTCACTCATTTTGGGCTCGGAATAAATCTCTTCAAATATTTTAGAATTTGACTCTTCATCGAAGGCACACAGACGCACAGAAATTCATGCCATGCTTAATCCCTTATATCCCACTGAGGATTATTTCTACTATTTGTGGACAATATAGAAGAAAAGAAATTGAGTTACTATGGATAACTTACTTGTAGTTATAACAAGAATTAGCAGTATATTCATTTAGTAAAAAGGTCAAAATAGAGATTTAATTTTTAACAACTAAAATTTGAAGTGAAAACTATTTTATTCTAACCTTTACAAATACAAAACATTACTATTGACATTCCATTTAGCTAAGCTGCAATCCTAGAATGTAATTAGGAACCAACAAGTTTAAAAGTGTATGTAAATGTTTCACATTTTCAACATAAGCAAAAATATCTACAGACCTAAGTACCCTGTCCGTTAGTCTCAGTCAAGTCTGATGTTTGATAAAATCAGCTGAGTAGGAAAAAAGAATAAAAATCACTGTTCTGAGTCATTCAAAAATCTCTTAAAAAAAAAAAAACTAACAAAATAAAGTTAATTTCTTAACAATAAAAGTTAAGAGTTAAGAAAGCAAACATCAAAATGATCTAATATTTGAAGATACCCATTTCATATTTATCTAAATTTCTGTTTAGCAATTATGGAAAAAAAAATTCAAAATCAGGGTCCATTACCTAGATTTGTTTAACAACATCAAAATCATCCTAGACTCTTCAAATTACCACACTCTACAGAAACTATGGTTAAATTTGGGAACAAAATTATACATTTGGTGTACCTGAGAGCATTCTGCTTAGCAGTTTCTTTCTATAGTACATCACAATATACAGATCATGTTTTGCTCCTAAATGATTTGGTAAGCCAGGAATGGGTCTAGGGTAGGGATCAGCAAACTTTTTCTGCAAAGGACCAAAGTGTAAATATTTTTTGGCTTTGCAAGTCATACAATCTCTGTTACAACTATTCAATTCTGTCTTACAGCCTGAAAGCAACCATATACAAGATATAAATAAGTGAACATGGTTGTGTTCCCATAAAAATGAACAGAAATAGGTAGCAGAACTGATTTGGCCCATGGGCTATAGTTTGTCAATCTCTGGCCTAGGATATCTGGATCATTTGTTTTACATTCTAATTAGTGATCTGATAATATATTTAAGGTTCCACTTTGACCATATAAAAATGGTTATTTTAATACAAATATCTTATCCCTACAATGACCACATGTCCTCGATTTGGGGGGACACTCTGGACTTATAACTTTATTGTTATTAATAATAATCATATATCTCAATTTGTGGCTCAAAAAGTAGGTGCCTTATATGCAGATACCTACTAAAATAGTCTCTTAATACATAACTGCGGCCTCTCAAAAGCCTATTATCTACAAATATTTGCAAATAGTGTATCCCAAAGTATTGTAAAACTATACTTACCCTTTGAGTAGTATAAGATGGCTTTTTCTTCTTTTCAACTGTATAAAGACTGATTTCTATGTCACCTTTTGCAGTTCGACATTCTTCCTGTACCCTAATAACAAGTCAAAGGTCAAAGTAACAGAAAATCATCAAAAAGAAAACCAATCATCTAAGAATCAGATAACAAAAATACTTTTAAACATATAATTTGCCACCTGAACTATTTTTAGGTGTATAATCCAGTGGCATTAATTACATTCAGAAAGTTGTGCAACCATTATCAGCATTTCCAAAACTTTTTCATCACTTCAAAGATAAACTCTGTGACCATTAAGCAATAGCTCCCCATTTTCTCCTTCTTCCTAGCCCCTGAAAACCTTTAATTTATTGTATGTCTCTATGAATTTGCCTAGTCCAGATATTTCATATAAGTGGAATCATATAATATTTGTCCTTTTGTCTCTGGCTTCTTTTGCTTAGCATGTTTATCCATGTTGTAGCAGGTATCACAACATTCTTTTCTGTAGCTGAATGATACGCCATTTTGTACATATACCACAATTTGTTTATCTGTTCATCTGTTGGTGGACAACTGAGTTGTTTCCACCATTTGGTTATTGTGAATAATGTCACATTTAACACTGGTATACAAATGTCTTTGAGTCCCTGCTTTCCATTCTGCTTTCAATGTTTTGAGTAAATAATCATTTACTCCAAAGACACAAGTTAATTATGTCTTTCTTTTTTCTTATTACTGCTGCCTTCTTATAGCAGAAAGCAGAAGAAAAGGAGAAACCAAATTAATTTTGCTACTTGTTGGTTGATCTGGTAAAAGCTTGGTTAGGAAGATACTTGATTAAAATGAATTGTACATATTCTCTGTAAATGTCCTTTCTCTTTTCTAAATCTATTTCCAGTTGCTGTGGAGTATCTGAAAGTTGTTATTACAGCAAATTTCAGGGTTTACAAATACGAATAAGGATTGTAAGTTTGAAATTAATCCTAATGAAATTCTTTCATCCAATGAAGTCTACCTAAATGACATTTCTAAAGATACTCTAAGCACTAGCATCTAGCAAATAATTGTACTCCCAGGTTGCTCAAATGTTAGGGTCCATATATCACTCACATATTTAATTACGTAAGACCTCATGAGTTCTTAATACTACTTGTATTCTTTTCTTCAAATCTAGGCTATAAACTCAGAACAGAGATAATGTTTTGCATTTTCAATATTCCCCAAAGCATTCAGCACAAAGCTGAAGATAATCATTATTTGTTATGGAGTGAACTCACTGGAATAATATGGAAAAACTAATGCATGACTAAACTATATTTTAAAATACCTCATTTACTAGGCTAACATAGTACATTTCAATTCACTTTCTAAGAATAAAGCTTTAAATTTTCTTCTAAATGTTACCTTATTGACTCACCTACTAACCCCATTATTTAGTTCATTGACCACCACTCTTCTGCTCCATGCCATGAGATCTCTTTCAGTGGCCATCTGGCTCCGAGGAGCATTGTTATGCATTTGTCTAACACCTTCAATTTGACTACTATGTCTTCTAAGCCTGATGTTTGGGGAAGAAGATATGTCCATGTTTGGACTTCTCAGAGCTAAAACAAAAACAAGGAAAATTGTCACTTTCTGAGCAAAGGCACCACAGTTTTCCAGAACACAGCTCTAAATAAAAGAGTAGATTCAAAGATAGTACTGCTATAAGAATTGCTATCCCTTTGTTCTATATTTTCTGTACCCTCCTTTATGTTTTTCATATTGTTATAAATAAAGCAAGCACTTTTATTGAGAAATGTTTAAAATTTCTATAATTATTTTAATTTTTTTCAAAGTAGTTTCACATCTGACATCTACTAAATGCTCACAGAATATAAAAAAATGTATTCAACATGATTTGGAGATTCACAAATGCTTATTAGTGCTAGTTCAGGAAGCAGCTTTTTGATCTAAATTCTATCTTTATTCTCTCCATTACAGTGTTTCTAGATAAAGCATCAATAAAACTTTCAAAAATGTTAAGATTCAAAGTATAAATAATTATTTTTTTAAATCAAAATTTCATTTTCAAGATTGAGGAGCAAAGAAAGAAAACAAAGTAACAGAAGTTTTATTTTTTAATACTCCAGAAAGGTTCATGTTATTTTTCTTATATTTTCAAATAAAACACAAATGGAAACTGAAACATCCAACTGTTAAAGGTCAGAAAAATTTCAAAACAAATGAATATTACCAATAGAAGTCAGTGGGGTCTCTTGACTAATGTCATTTCTAATTTGTCCACAGAAACCTAGTATTGAAGGTACAACAGAATACTGATTTCATTAATGGATATTTAAATCAGGGCTCTGAGAAAGTTTCACGTCTCAGGAATAAAGGGCCTGGATAGATAGGATTATCAGCCCACTTGTTATCTTGTTCCAGGTTCAGAAAAGCTTATCTGAGTTAGGTGTTCAAGTAACCCAAATGAATATTTTTAATTTTATGAGATATTGAAGAAATCAGGAAATTAGTAAAATACTCTGTGAATCACCACAAATTTAAATCACCTTATTCATTTCTATGAAATCTAAAATGCAATGTTACACAGATAAATGACTCTAGTTACAAATATATGAAAAGAAATAAATCTGAAAAAAAAATCTCATAAGATGACTACATTTGAAGATAAAACTAATAGCTCTTGATAAAAGCTAAGATTTATATAAAACTCAGATGCCCTGGCACGTTTAATGTAAAAGATAGGATAGGATATCATTTTAATATCATTTAAGGATAGAATATTCATTTTCACGTTTAATGTAAAAGATAGGATAGGATATCATTTTAATATCATTTAAGGATAGAATATTCATTTTAAGATAATTAATTATACAATAACTTCCACTGGTATTAAGATCAAACTATTATAAGTCAATTCAGAAGCTGCATCTGTATTCCCTAAGACAGCTTCTTGTCTTCAGTGTATTTTTTTTTAATTCAAGAGAGGAGCATGGTATTCTGCTTTCCTCTCCACAAAAGAGGAATTGGCAGTAATTTCTAAACTTAAGGTAGTTTTAATTTCGAAAACTGTATACAAGTTTTGTTCCCCTACAAGAGGGCTAGACATACTGTAGCACTTCACTTCTTAAAACAAATGTAAAGATTACAGATAAATTACTGAGTAAAAAGAAGACAGTGTATTAAAATGCATCACCTGAATTTCTCAGGAGACCTTAAGTCATTTTACCCACAAATGATGAGATTATGAGACTTTGATATATCTGATATCAAAATTGCAAATTAATAAAAATGTTTTTATTTATAAAGGTAAAATATTTTCCATGTAATTATTTGGGAAAAGTAAAATAATTACAGTACATACACTACACCCTTTACAAGTATAAAAATACTTACCACCATTAACAGAGTATGCTCTATTAACTGGAAAATGTGGAACATCTCCTTCATTAATTAGCCTCAAGTCTTGTTCTCTCTGCAGCTCCCTGATTATTCCATCAAGAATGCTCTCATCTTGGTCATTGGTTTGCTGCCCAATTACCTGTTCTACTACCTCACCATCACCTTAATAAGACCAGATACAAAGCCCCAAAATTACTTACATTTTAGTACACCTTAAACATAGTAAAAACAACCTATAAATTTCTACACAAATGATTAAAAACAGGATTAAATGTAAAATAAAGTATATATCAAATGAAACATTTTATTAAAAACTTTAAATATTTTTGATGTACTAGCTTATGTGTCTGACTTAACCAATGCTCCCAAATTAGACATTACTATGAGGGCCTTCTCATCTTTAAAAATACAATCAAGTGCTGCATAACAACATTTCAGTCAAAGATAAACCACATATACAATGGTAGTCTCACGAGATCATAATGAAGCTGAAAAACTCTTGTTTAGTGACATCATAGCCTCAAAGTGCAATGCAGTACTCACATGTTTGTGGTGATGTTGGGACAAACAAACCTACTGCACTGCCAGTTATATAAAAGCATAGCACACACAATTATGCACAGTATATAATATTTGGTAGTAAACGACTATATTACTGTTTTATGTATGCACTATACCATACTTCGTATCATCTTGAAATGTACTACTTTTAATTACTAAAAAAAATTGCACTGTAAAACAGCCTCAAGAAGGTCCTCCAGGAGGTATTCCAGAAAAGGGTATTGTTATCATAAGAGATGACAGCTCCATATTGCCCCTGAAGACCTTCCAGGGGGACAAGCAAGATGTGGAGGTAGAAGACAGGGATGTTGATAATCTTGACTCTGTGTAGACCTAGGCTAATGTGTGTTTGTGTCTTAACTTTTAAAAAGTTTAAAAAGTAAAACAATAAAAATTTTAAAAAGAGAAAAACCTTATAGAATAAGGATATAAAAAATATTTTTATACGGTTGTACAAAGTATTTGTGTTTTAAGCTAAGTATTATTACAAAAGAGTCGAAAAGTTAAAAAAAACAAAACAAAAAACCTAAAAAGTGTTTCCAGTAAGCTAAGGTTAATTTGTTACTGAAGAAAGAAAAATATTGTTTATACACATTTAGCATAGCCTAAGTGTACAGTGTTGATAAAGTGTACACTATTGTATAGTAATGTTCTAGGTCTTCACATTCACTCACTCACTCACTGAATCACCCACAGCATTTGCAGTCTTGTAAGCTCCATTCCATGGTAAGTGCTTTACACAGGTATACCATTCTTTATCTTTTATACCATATTTTTACTGTACCTTTTCTGTCTAGATATGCTTAGATAAATATATACCATTGTATTTATAACTGTCTATGGTATTCAGTGCAGTTAAATGCTGTATAGGTTTGCTGCCTAACAGCAACTAGCTATGCCATAAGAGTTTTGAGTAAGGTTTAATTAAACAAGTTTAACCACAGATACCTAAAATGCTTTGCATCCTTCTTTGTGAAAATTTCCTTTTTGAAAGAAGTCAAAATGATGATCTTTGAACTATTATTGTCTTTTGATAACATTTTAGTGTTTTAATGAGTACAAAATTATTTTTTATATACACTGAAACTTAATGATTATTTCTGAATGAAAATGTTAAATCTTTTTCTTTCTTAAGTATATCATTGCCCTGGTTTTCATCTTGTCCTCTAGTCAGATTTGACAGAGTAACCAAGTGATCAGATCTTACAAGAAATATACAAGAAATAAAGTCTGATAAATTAGACTTTCTTATTCCTTTGTTTTCAAGTTTATCTCCCATTTAATTAATATTCACACCTTTTCTCCTTGGCAATAAATATATCATCACAGTAACTACAGGCACATGTGTAATACCATTTCCCTGCTCTACAACCTTTATGAGCAAGAACATAAAAAGATGTGCAGCATTTCATTCTATGAGGGTCAGTTCAAGCCTTAATTCCCTAGCAAAGATACAAAATTCTACTTGCAAATCAGTAACTTACTAGCTCATACCTGAAGACAACCTACAAGTACCAAAGTAAGATATGAAGGCATTTTATGTGGGGGTAGAGGGCAGAATAAATAATGGAAATATGCTAACCAGAAGAGAGTAAGTTTCTTTGATAGAAAATAGCTTATTCCAATGTTTTATTCTCCTATCTCCCCATCATATATCACATTCATCTCTGCTTTCCCAATATCTCCCAAGACCGAGTGTTATTTAAATAGTCACATCCGCTTACTCTACACCCAATAACTCTTTGCATTTCAAACATGAGAATAGGTAAATAGCTACCTCCAGCTGCGGGGTAGGGGTTGTTTCCTTTTTATTGAGACCGTCTGACTCTGTCGCCCAGTCTGGAGTGCAGTGGCACAATCTTGGCTCACCGCAACCTCTGCCTCCTGGGTTCAAGTGGTTCTTGTGCCTCAGCCACCCAAGTAGTTGGGATTACAGCCGGGCACCATCACCCCCAGCTAATTTTTGCATTTTTAGTAGAGACGGGGTTTCACCACGTTGGCCAGGCTGGTCTCGAATGCCTAACCTCAAGTAATCCACCCACCTCGGCCTCCAAAAGTGCTGGTATTATAGGCGTGAGCCACCACTCCTGGCCAGTCTGTGGTTTTTCAAAGTTTCACCTTCTTAGTTTAATTAACTATGAACTCTCAAACTAAAATATCAATACTATAAGCAGTGGAATTCCACCAGTTACAAAAGCTTTTACTACAACTCAATACTATAGAAAACAACAGGTTCATACATATATAAGGTTTTCTAAAGAAATAGGTCAATACATTATCTGCTTGAGCATATATGCTTATGTTTGTCCTAACCCACTTATCTGTGTCCAGGTGAGATAAACAATGAAAAAGTACTATGCTAAGGTTAAAAGTACTATACAACTGAAAATTAACAGTAACAGAAGATGAAACATATTATAACCTACTCCAGAGTTTAGCAGGAGGCATACATCATAGAGAATACAGCAGTAATGTATAATATTGTGCAAAATGTTTTAAATTTACTTTTAGAGGAAACATACCATTAGCCACATATCCCAGCTGTGGTATAAGCTGTTCATCTTTACAATTTTCCCGTCCTGGTACCAACCGTTGGAATTTTGTGGGATGAGGATTTCCATCAACATCCACCAAAAATGGAGGAGGCATGAGGTGAGGAGCTTGTTGGGTTTGTTCATCCAATACATAGTTATTGGCATCACGAATAAGAGGACGATAATCCGTGTGGAAGAACATCTGATCTGGAATCTTTATGACAGATTTTTAGTGGGTTAACATACACAGGGAATTTATAAGTAAATACTTGTTTTCATTCTTAGAGCACACTCATTTTTTAAATCAGATAATTTTTTGCATACTCTTATAGTCCTTTGTTGCCCTATATTCTCCCTTTAGGTAGAATAGAATTGAATTACCTAGATGGTAATTCTCTTTTCTCCACAAAATCCTATAATCTGTATTAATTTTTAGACATATCATATTTCTTCTATTATGATAAGAAGAACTAAAGCAACAACCCAGTAGATACAGTTGGGCATTTGTATTTAAGTTGTAAAAATTACACAAACCTATATAATTATGTTTTTCTTGCTTATTTTTATTCAAATGAAGACAGATGCAGTATAATATATATGATAAAACAGGTAAATATCAATCACATCAAAGACACTCAAACCTGATATTAATACAATTATTGAGCTGACCTCAATGATTGAGTTCTCTTCCAACTCTACAATTCTATAAACTTTCTCAAATTCACAGCTAACAAAACATAAAGAACCAATTAAGTTAGCTCCCAAAGTATTTTAACAGGATCAATAATAAGTAAAATAGCCACCTAAGAAATAAACATATTCAGTCGCCAGCAGTCTATTCCCAATTCATGAGAAGTAGAAGATGTGATGTATTAGAATTACTCTCCTATTATACCTGGAAGGCAGTAGAGAATATGTTCAAAGCAAAAGGATTTCCTAAGGAATTTTTATGTCTTCATCACCCTGTAATTTATCTCAATCGTGATCTGCACAGCCAAACATAATGTTCTGGCAGTGCAGATCACAATTGAGAACCTTTACTAAGAAAGACAACTTTCTTTTATTTTATATCTACTGACACATAACAGCCCTTATTAACTGGAGGACTTTAAACAAAATTTGTGAATGACACAATCCTAAATTATACTCTACAGCAAAATTAAAATATGCTAACCTTTTCATAGTATTTACTGCATCCAAAACCAAAAAGCAGCAAATGCCCATGAGAATCTGTGCAGGCAAAATGGTTTCCATCCGGTGAAAATTTACAATCAAACACCGCACCATGGCCTTGGCCTTCAATCTGAAATTCAGAGGAGTCTCAAGTCATCTTAAGAGTAATTTTCAAATAATAGATAGGTGACAACTTTTCCTTGCTAATACCATGGACTCTGTGATGCACAAACATTCCAAAGTACTCTCTGGCTTCTGTAGCCAGAACCCTACTGAGACAGTAAATCCCTGAAAGAAATTAGGGAGAGGCAAATTGCAATGGATAAAATCAATCATTGCTAGCAATGACATACCTCATGAAATACTAAATGAGTGACTGTGAAGATTAAAATAGAACTAAATGCAACCAAAATGACAAAGGCACTACCTCAGCAAAGTCAAGATACTATCTTCACATCTTAAGTTATAATGCAATGAAGCCTTAAAATAACCATCCTAAAATTAAAGCACACAATCAATTTTACTAATAAAAGACAGAGGATCTGTCTTTGCTTTGGGTCTATATAAAGCATATAAAAGTAAACTCAAAGGCCAACCAACAATTTAGAAATGTTTAGTCAGAATTATTCTTAAGAGGATATGAGTATTCCCATCACCATAGAAGGGTGTTCTGAGAGGAGAGATAGCTCACCAGATTTTTCCATGGCTTGTATGAGACATATCTTAAGAGCATCCATATCTCCAAGTCCATGTTTGCCAAACAACTTTCTGATTACTAAATCATATGAGGTTTACCAGGGGCAGACACAAGTATTACAGTCACTGTTATAATTCATAAATGAGAATTACATTTTAAACATCAATCTTTTTTTGATTTTGGTTAGGTGTTAACTCCAAAGCTTAATACATTTGAGTATCTGTAGTTTAGGGCTGGGGAACAGAATTTGGAAAATGCTAACACCTAAGAAAATGCTAACATCTTGAAAGGCTCAACTGGCCTTATTCTCAGTTCTTGAGTTATTCTCTGAATTATTTAACCAATTTAAACACAAATGACAAGAGGTTCCTTTGTACTACTAGGTATACTTTAATTAACCAAGTTATTATATAAGAGAAGTTGGTTTTAATGTGAACTAGACACAGGTGTCTCTTACCATGTTAAAGTAATTCCGAATTTTGGTCCCCCGGTCAAGGTCCCAAATAAAAATGTTCCCATCATGACCTGCTGAAAGTATAATCCTTTGATCAAATGGATGGGCTTCCAGAACGAATACTTCGTCATCATGTCCCTATAATAAAAATCAGTATTAAAAATGAAAAGCAACACAAAATGTCTTGTTCATTTGGTAAAAAGGTCTTCAGTGTGCTATCAGTCTGGTTCAAATGGATTTATGCAGAATAATAAACAGCATTTACTACGTGGATACTATATGAACAATATACCTCAGTGAGATTTCCTTATAAACTGCTGATTTTATCAAGTATTCAATAAACAGAAGATCCAGAAATGTTTTTAAAATATAGTCTAAACAATACAGCTCATTAACCAAGGCTCTGAAGTGGAATTTAGGACTGGGCTATTTAAAAGGCCACAGAATATATGACAAACAGAATCTTTCAATAACACCCAATTCTGACACAATGATCAATACAATTCAGCACTCTATTCTCTATTACTGGTATTCAAATTGTATTTTAGTAGGCCTCATGATACATTCAAAGGATAAAGCACAGTGGTTCTGCTCTACATCTACTTTACATTTGGGAGTTCCATTTAAGATGTTATCTAGAAAATACATTTTCTGTAAAAAGAAGTAAGTTTGAAAACCAATGCTTTATGTTATATGTTTATACAACATATAACATGTTTACATATGTTATATGTTTATATAACATATAACAAGTTTACATATGTTATATGTTTATATGCCTCGTAAAGGAAAAGTTTACAAGCATCTGCTTTAAGATCATTGTTCATTTTCTTTGGACTTAACTCCTGACTAGAGAGTATATGTTTAAGAACAGGCTCCAAGCCTTAGAAAAGCATAGAGAACATTCCGAAGTTGCACTTATCTTAGGAACACACTATCACATTATACATCAGTAGCGTCTAAAAAATGATCATATCCTGCAAATCTCAAAAATGCATTTTGTCCCAAATCATGCTATTAAAAAAAGTAGAATAACAGAGTATCCTACCATATTATGATTATGGACAAAAATACAGCTTACTGAAAGAAAATATAACTTTAGACTGGCTCAAAACGTAGTGATAAGATTAGTAGGAAAAATCCCCTTATGATAAATACCATCACAACTCAAAGTTTACCAAAATTCTTCCCAGTGACTACAGAAAAAGTTATTTCTTTGCTATAACAAAATCTCTTGCTAAAAGAATCAATTTGATATAGCCAATATTTTCTCAGGTTCGTACCCAGTAAAAAATAAAGTTAGTTTGCTAAACTCTAATGATAATGACATGACTACTTCAATGTACATTAGGGGGAAAAAAAAGAACTTTGAAGCTGGGGATTTTCCTTTTTTTGGGTCACATGCCTTAGGAGAGGACATAGTTACTAGATCATGGGGAACAAGATCTAGTCAAAATAAGTAATGTCTTAAAATTTATCAATTTATCATCTTAAAATGCCATATTTGTATTCGGTAAGCACACTTTTATTTCCACCACCCCCACACAAATCTAAATTATCATCCTGGCTCATTCTGGCTACTATCAGACTCCTATAATCTACCTGCAGTCACTCTCAACTCATTCCAATCTATTCCCTCTTCTGTGACCAGAATTAAAAGGTATTTTTCAAAAGCAAAACCCTTAATGATTTTCTATTGGTCTTACAATAGATCCTACAAAATCCTAGTCTGGCCCCTGTCCACTTTTCCCATTGTATCTGGGGAGACTCTGTTTCTGCTCTCTGTGATATAGCTAAATTGGCTTTCTTTCAGCTCCTATCTACCTCAGGACCTTTGCACACGCCATTCCCTCTTTCTAGAAACACGCCCCAGTCTCCTCACATATTTGATTTACCAAATATTTACTGATACCCTACCATGTAGAGGCAGTAAATAAATAAGAAAACATAACAATAAAATATCAAGATAGTGATGAACCTAGTAAAAGTAAAGCAAGGTGACATAATAAGACAAAGACGAGGAGGCTATCTTGGATTGTTTGATCAGGGAAGGCCTAATCAAGGAGTTGGTTGACACTTAAGTTGAGATTTGGGTAATTCTTACTTATCTTTCAAAACTTAACCCAAACTATACTTCCTCAGGAAGTTTTCTCTAAGCCTCCCATATCAAATTTGGTTACCCTGTTAGAAGTTTGCATTCTATGTCTCATTTTTCTTTCTTAGCACTTATCTGATCAAAAGTATTTATCATAATAGGCTATAAGCTCTGGCATGACAAGACTCTGTCTAATTTACCATTTATATCTAACACCTAATCCACTTTTGGCACACAGCTGATGCTCAAACAGCATTTGCAAAATAGAAGAACTTTACATCCCTCTGATACATAAACACCATGATATACTACAAAGACAACTGAGTTGAGTCGGAAGAATTGGTTTCTAGTCTGAACCTTATCACTTACTCATGAGTGATCGCATGGCAAGCATTTGGCATTCTCTCCTTAAAATGCTTATGAATTGATAGTTGAAACAGACAAAATAAGGTTTTTAAATTAAACTTAATCTGAAGTCAACCAGTATTATGATAAACTGAAAAACATCAACACCACCCATGTGATTTCTGCCATTAATCCTTTCAACTTTTTACATCGCAAATACTGTAGCCTCTTACAATGACAAATATACACTTTCTGAAAGAGGAAAAAATACCTTTCTTTTCCTACTTCTTCCTCTTACCCCTATTCCTTGCATAAACTAATCACTAAAGGTAGACTATGTAGGATATCTTTACCAAAGTAAGGTACGCTCTACCCCTATAATGGTAACAATGAAAAAATGCCAACCCCTGGTAAAAACAAAATAACTTATATGTTCTCATTGTATACAATAACACAGTAGATGAGTAACTACTAGACTTAGAAAAGATCTTGAAAAGATTTCATACTTGCTTTTAGCAGGTATAGTGCATGTCATCCCTATTTTACAGCTATGTCAAAAGAGGCCTCTCAGAAAATCATTTTTCCAAGGGCTAGTATAGTATATCACAGAAAGGAAACTTAAATTTCCTGTGTCTTAAAATAATGTGCTATTTGACCATTTTAATTACTCTAAAAATAAAATACTTACAGATAATGTATGAAGAAGCTGTCCTGTGATAGAATTCCACACTTTCAAAAGAAAATTATTCACTGCAGTAATAACTGTGGTATCATAGCGATCCCAGGCCACCATAGTCACCTTAAGTTTAGTGATCTTGTCTTCTCCAGATGGCAAATTATTGCTAAACAAAACAATTTGCAGTATTCATATCTTATGAATTTTGGACAAAGGTGCATGTTAAGTAGCAAATTATGACATAATTTCTCCAGGAGTACACAACTGTTTAGATTAAAAAATCCTAAACTATACTGTTAAGTATTCATGAAAGAAAAAAGTAAATGTATCTGCATAGGGCAATACCAGTTAGCTTAATTCAGGAAGAAAAAAAGACCCTAAAATGACAAAAATTTGGTAAATAGTTCCTTGAGAACCAAAAATTATGAAACTACTAAGAAATCTATAAATACCTTGAAAAATAAAATTCATGCTTATGTTGGTTATCAGAAAATAGGAAAACATAATGGCCAATTTATTCTCTTAAATATGAATTTTTTTAGAAAACCCATAGGTCTTATAAAAAGCAGTAGAAAATTTAGTACCATTTTTATGTAATTAAATATGACATTATCAATAGGTAGCTATGATAAAAAAGTCATTTTTATACTGCAGCTAATGGAAAGACAGTTGATTTCAGGGCCATACCCTAAAGAAGCTGTAGTGTCCCAAAGAAGTAATTATGTATCTTCCAATCAACAGTGAAGATGACAAAACTGAATGCTGATTAAGTGTAAATATATTACTGAGTAGGAATGCTAACAATATAAAATATTATAAAAGTATCCTTAGAAAATTAAAGAAAAAGTTAAACATATGATGACATTTAACAGGGACAACTCTCAAGGTAGAAAGTAATATAGATATATTTTTTAATGACCTATAAAAATCTAAGGCAGAGAATGGCTCTATAGGCATCAGTAGAACACAGAGATCTTTGAGTCACAACAGACCAGAATATCAAATAAATCAGCAATATTCCTGTCATCCAGTCTGTCAATCAACAGTAAAGATGATTTGCTTAGAGGCTGTACAGATGCAAACTTCATGTCTACAATTAACTTCAAACTATTTACTAATGTAAAAAGATATTTTATATTCATTATTAAACTCAATGTAAAATATATCATGAGAACCACATAAACATCTAACATATATTCTTACCCAGTCATTTTAGTAGCCATGTCGAGCACTATACTCTTCCATTCTTGTTGCTGATACTGCCAAATTCTTGCGGTTCCATCTCGACTTCCACTAACAAATCTTAAACTAGACAGAGTTAAAATAACTTTATTAATTTTCTCAAAATGTAAATCACTTTTTTTGATAATATAAGTAACACATTAACCCTCACACACTACTGAGGGGAATGTAAAATGGTACAGTCACTTTGGAAAACAGCTTGGCAGTTCTTCAAAATGTTAAACATAGTCATCATATGACCCGGAAATTCTACTCCCAGGTATATATCCAAGAGTAATGAAAACATAAGTCCACATAAAAATGTGTACATGAATATTCATGGCAGCATTATTCATAATAAGTCAAAAAGTGGAAACAACCCAAATGTCCATCAATGGGATAAATGGATAAACGAAATGTAGTGTATTCATACAATGAAATATTATTCAGCAAAAAAAAAAAAAAAAAGAAAGAAAGAATGATAGACACAGTAACATAGATGGATCTTGAATAGGCAAACCTATAAAGACAAAAAGTAGATTAATGGTTACCCAGAGCTGGGAGTGAAGGGATAGGAGAATTGGAGGTTGACAGCTAAAGGGTATGAGCTTCTTTCAGGGCCAATGAAAATGTTCTAAAATTGACTGTGGTGATGGTTGCACAACCCTATGAATATACTAAAAACCAATGAATTTTATGTTATTTAAATTATATTTCAATAAAGATGTCATTTAAAAAGAATACATATTCACTCATACTTCTGTCACTGTCAACACTTCGGTTTCTATTTTCAGAATTTATAAAATACAGACATATACACTTCAATAGTTTCTACCACAAAAAATTGAACTGAACTATATATGTTTTTCCCTAGCTTAACTGTATTTTGTTGATCTATTTCTATGTTTCCAAGTACAAAACTATCACTTTTAGTAAGTGTTCAACTATATGAATGTACCAAAATTTATTTAATTAATCCCTTAATGATCAACTGTTGTTTCCAATCTTCACCATTATAAATAATGCTGTGATGAACATCTCTATATAATCTTTGTACAACCTCATACATATATTTGCTGAGTCAGAGTAGGTGTATTTTTAAAGCTTTTGATACATACTGCCAAATTGTTTCCCTGAAAAGTTTTTTTAATAATTTACAATCTCATCACAAGTTGTAGAAGTGTCCATTTTCCCAAAACCCTTGGCAATATTGGGATTATCATTTTTCATTATCTTGTCATTCTGAAAGAAAAAAAAGTGACTGTTATTTTAATTTATATTTCTTTGATTATTAGTAAAATTGGACATCTCCTCATGTGTTTATTGGTCACACGAATAATTAAGACCACAACAATGTAATTTTTCCTTAATAGAAAAAGACAGGGAGTTAAAAATTTAGGTTCTTCTAGCATGAAAGAATAGTAGCTATACTAATGTTCAAGCATCTAACTCAGTATAATGCAATCAAGTCAACCTTAAAATTTATTTGGTGGTTTTTTCATTCCTAATATAGACATCACTCTTTGTAGACCATCATTATTTACTCTCAAATTTGACAAAAATGAACAACTCCATCAGTGTAATTATTTGCAGTCAAAAGTTATTTAAAAATAGAACATGATCATCCTATAAAGTCCTTATAGGCCGGGCGCGGTGGCTCACGCCTGTAATCCCAGCACTTTGCGGGGCCGAGGCGGGCGGATCACGAGGTCAGGAGATCAAGACCATCCTGGCTAACGTCTCTACTAAAAATACAAAAATATTAGCCAGGCACGGTGGCATGGTACTGTAGTCCCAACTACTCGGGAGGCTGAGGCAGGAGAATGGCATGAACCCAGGAGACGGAGCTTGCAGTGAGCCGAGATCGTGCCACTGCACTCCAGCCTGGGTGACAGAGTGAGACTCCGCCTCAAAAAAAAAAAAAGTCCTTATAGACATACAAGTTGAGCTAGTCGAATCCAAAATTCTAAAATCTGAAAGTGTTTGAGTGTCAACATGACACCAGATGTCAAAAAGTCCACACCTGGCCTCTTGTGATGGGTCACCAAATAGTCAAAACTTTGTTTCATGCACAAAATTATGTAAAATATTGTATAAAATTACTTTCAGGCTACGTGTGTAAGGTATACATGAAACATAAATGAATTGTGTTTAGACTTGGGTTCCATTTCCCAGCATCTCATTATAATATGCAAATATTCCAAAATCTGAAAAAATATCCACTTCTGGTACCAAGTATTTTGGATATGAAATAACCCGTACTGGAAACAAATTAATGCTAGGTGCTTAAAATTTTAAATCTATTATGCTAGGTAAACTTTTAGGCTAGAGCCTTTTTGGCTGTCATCTTTTTGGGATTAGACACTTTAGAGAGTGCAAGGATATCTGCATATAATTTCTGACTTTAGGGATATAGGGATAATGAGTGATACAGATATTCAGAGAAAGTCAAGACAATTAAACGCTGGAACATTCAGGAAAGGTTTCAGGTAAGGCATGAACCGTAAAAGGAAGATAAGACCTAGTTAAGAAGAGGGGGAAAAAAAGAAAGGAGAGGGACATGAGAGGAAAAGAGAAAGACAGAAAGTAGGAGAGAAAGAGAAAGAGGTTAGGGGAAAGTAGGAAATGGCGTTTCTTCGTAGAGATGATATGAGGAAAAGTATAAGCAAAGGAATGGATGAGATGTGAACAGGAGCAGGGTATATCAATTAGGCCGGATCCAAGGATTCATATGGAGAACAGTAGAAAAGAATGTAGATCTAAGTCATTTGGTAAAGAGCTCTGAATGCCAGGCTAAGACATTTGAATTCTACTCCATAGACAGAGAAGAGGAAACACTAAAGATTTCTGTAAAGAACAATGTTGGCTGGTCACAGTGGCTCATGCCAGCACTTCGGGAGGCCGAGGCGGGCAGATGATAAGGTCAGGAAATCAAGACCATCCTGGCTAATACGGTGAAACCCCGTCTCTACTAAAAATACAAAAAATTAGCGAGGTGTGGTGGCATGCACCTGTAATCCCAGTTATTCGGGAGACTGAGGCAGGAGAATCACTTGAACCCAGGAGATGGAGGTTGCAGTGAGCCGAGATCACACCACTGCACTCCAGCCTAGGCAACAGAGCGAGACTCCGTCTCAAAAAAAAAAAAAAAAAAAAAGAACAAGGTTACACTGGCAGAGATGGACAGGTCACAGGTCAAATAATGAAATGCTTGAATAACGTGGGTGCTAAAAGAAATAGAGCAAAATAAACAAAAAAGAAAGCACTCAGAAAGGAAGACCTGATAGGCTATGGTTACGACTTGGATGAGATTGTGGAAGTGATGGCTAAGGATGTCATCAAAGACAAACAAGGGCTTTGAACCTAAATGACTGGACAGAAATAAGGTATCTATCATAGAAGTAGCTGCATCTGAGGGAATGGTAGTAACATATATCAAACATCTGTTTACACAAATATGTATTACATAATTACCTGTCTCCATTGTTACAGAACTGAACAGCAACAACTTTATCCTAAGACATAAAACAGATTTTTGGTTAAAATGGACTTATTTGTAAAATGAATTAAGTGCTCTTTCTCTCAAATTCATAGGTAAAAACATCATGAAGTAGATTTTTTTCTTTTTAATTTCAATGAGGCCCAAAACAATGTACTAACTAATGAGGACTGCTTATTGGCAGTAATAGGAAACAAACCAGACACAGGGAAACCTTATAAACCATATCTCAAGAGACAAATACTTCTGAATAGATATTAGTTTATTACGTTCTCCATAATAAGACAGCACACTAATGTAAGATAACACCTTAAAATAGTTAATTTAATAGTAGTTGCATTAGATTTTCCACGTAATTTTATTAATTTTTGAAAATAATCATTTCCTGTTTCCCACATCATTCATCTAATTATTTTCCAATGGAATCATCTGACAGTCTATAAGTACCATAGTTTAGAGACTGCTATTTAAAATCTTTTAGAATAATTAACTCCTACTTTTACTAGTATGTATAGTACTGATGACAAGAGTAAAGCGTAAGCCAAACTTTGTGATTTGTATATATTACTATGGTACATATCAGAAAAGAAATGAAATAAACTTTCCAAGGATATTCAAAAATAAAGCAACTGTTTCTGATTTTCTCTTACCGTATGTGACTCTAATTCAGCAATTTTCTCAGGAACCTCAGAACCCAAATAATATATTCTAATCACATGGTCAGTACTACCAGTTGTAATGAACATACCGCCTAGAAGATTAAAAAACAAAACAAAACATAGTACCAAGGAACCCTAAAAACCATCTCATTACTTCCTTAGTTGTATGCTACACCTTGCATTAGTAAAAAGGCTTCAAGAAACACAAGGTTGTCTTCTAATTATTGGAGACATACTAGTGATTCAGAGAAAATGTAAAACTATATCATTCATCCAACAAAATCTACAAACTATATATACACTGAATACAGGCCTATGATCATAAACATTAAAGAAGACATCCTTGAGGAATTCATTTCTTTATTTAGAAATGTAATGTTCCAAAATTATTTATAAGACAATTTATCGGCCGGGCACGGTGGCTCAAGCCTGTAATCCCAGCACTTTGGGAGGCCGAGACGGGCAGATCACGAGGTCAGGAGATCGAGACCATCCTGGCTAACACAGTGAAACCCCGTCTCTACTAAAAAAATACAAAAAACTAGGTGGGCGCCTGTAGTCTCAGCTACTCGGGAGGCTGAGGCAGCGTAAACCCGGGAGGCGGAGCTTGCAGTGAGCTATGATCCGGCCACTGCACTCCAGCCCGGGCGACAGAGCGAGTCTCCGTCTCAAAAAAAAAAAAAAAGACAATTTATCTACAATTCTCTTTACCGTGGCCATAGTGGTTGAGTGTAAAAAGTCAACTGCTTTTGGGATGATGAAAAAGTTCTAGAGATGGATGGTGTGACAGATGCAGAACAATGTGAATATACTTAAAGTTACAAACTCTACACTTAAAAATGACTAAAATGATAAAATTTTAAGTTCTGTATATTTCACCACAATCAAAAAAAGGAGAAAAAAAAGGTTAACTAATGTAGGATTCTTAGCAGTAGAAAAAGCACTGTAAAAGTGTTTTCAATATGGAGCAACAGTACATGTTTTTTTGTAACTCAGGGCAGAATTTTTGTGTTGATTGTGGGGGAAGTAAATTTTTTTGTTAGTGGATATTTAGAGTAGGGGGTCTGTTTTTACCAAGCAAAATCACCATTATATAAAAATGTATTAAATTATGAATAAGGAAAAAAAAAAATCAACCTTACACATTACTTAGAGTCCAAAAGAGTTTATCTATCATAACACATGGTTCAGATTTTTGATATCCTTCAATTAACACTCAAATGTGTATCTTTTTATTCATAAATCACATAATCTGTTTTTACAACTGGATCGTTTAATATTCCAGATGCTCAAAACATTCTAGTTTTACACATACCAGAACTGAAAGATGAACAAGATATCTGGACTCCAGGTCTGGATCTCTCAGTAAATTTCACTGGGCGATCTCTAAAGAGGAAAAATAAGGTATTTTTATGTTTCATCATGTTTAGCTAATGGGCCAGAATGTTAGCACACTACTGGATACTGATCGATTTAGCATCAATACTACAGAAAAAACAAAAGGAATGTGGTCAATAAGTACTATTCCCATCAATTAGGTTAAAAATGCATTTAACCTTGCAAACATCATTTATGATATCAGTATTACTACAGTTTTATTAACCATATTACTTACTACTACCATTATGAGATTTCTTACCAAAGTAAGAAATGAAACAAATAAAATTCTACCAGAATTTTCTATATAAATTGTCTCTTCAACATTAATATCAAAAAAAATTTATCCTAAAATCTCTTAATCTATTGAAGTAGGTATGGATATGTATACACAAATACACATACACATATATAAATATATATACATATATCTAAATACATGGACTATTTAGAATCAAGGCAATAGATAAAAATTAACATGCTCAATTTTTCACAAAATTTCTAAACTTACCTAAACTTCATTGTTTTGACATGCCATTGCCAGAAACAGATTGTTCCATCAGCACCAGTAGAAGTGAGGTATCTGTTTGTGCCTTTAGTTGATGGACAAAACTTAAAAAAAACAAAAAAAAATATGATTCAAATAAAAAGTTTTCATGTTCAGCCTAACATCAAACACAGAGTATTTTTAAATTGTAATCATTTAACAAATATAATTTCAATAAATTCAGTTAAAAATTTTTGTCAAGGGACTATTTTACTTTCCTAGATTAATAAATACCTTATAAAAATTTAAAAATATCAAAAAACTATAGAAAAAGTAACTGAACTTTGGATAAAATGTTTTAGTTATAAAAAAATTACTTTTAAATTATTTAATATTACACTTTAAGATTTTTTAATCACTTTCAGTGGAGAATAAACTCACAAGCGCATTACTATTTAAAACTTTACAAATGTGCTATATATACACTTATAGAAACAACTGTGGAATTTTTATAGTTCAGATGGACAGAGGATTAGAAGTAAATCTAAAAACACTTGGGAAGTTAATATCCAAGTATTTGGTTTTATTATTTTTTCACTTTAAAATCCAGTTTCATTCAATGAAGTATATAATTTTGTCCTTTTTAGATGTAAGCCATTTGTTTCCATAAATAATGTAAAATAGGTCAAATCATTATTCATATCATATCATTGTGGAAAAATGGAGATCAAGTTAAAAAAAAAAAACTTAAGTTGTCAATATAGAGGACTACTAATATGTCAGAAGGATGAAGGCCTTTATCATGTGGGCTTCTCAGGCTCTTACTCTCAGTATTTTACATATCCTCAGAAAAGAATCACAGAAAAGGAAAAAGAACAACTGAGCTCCTGATGTCTGGGACACAGGAAAAAGCTGAAAATTGGACAAGAGTTTCCTACATGTCAGTGAGTTTTTAAAATCCCAAATGAAGATAATTAAACATTTCCACTGAGATGATGACTAAGGATTAAGATGTATAGGGTTTGAATACATTTTGAATGCAAATCAAAAGAAAATTATCATTATAGATATTAGAAGTAATTTACTTAGCTTCTTTGTTTGGAAGCACAGAACTTCTAAAGACAACAGAGATGAATTCAAACAAAAATTACTCATTAATATTATCCATTAATAACTGATGTGCAGTAAAGAAACCAGGACTCATGCCTATATAGTCCTCTGTTGGTATCATTGAGATGCTTCCAGGACCTCCCATGGATACTAAAATCAGCAGATGCTCAAGTCTCTGATATAAAATGGTATGGTATTTGCAGATAACATATGTACATCCTCCTGTATACTTCAAATCATCTCTAGATTACTGATAATACCTAATACAATATAAATGTTGTAGTGATTTGTTGTTATACTATATTATTTAAGGGATAATGGCAAGAAAAAAATCTGTACATGTTCAGTAGGAAGATTAATTTTTTTCAAATGACTTTTGTTCCTCAGCTGGTTGAAGCCACAGATGCAGAATCTACGGATACAAAGGGTTAACTATATTTTCATTTCTGAGATTGAGAAATTTGCATTAAAAAGCTTAATCTGGCTGGGCGCAGTGGCTCACACCTGTAATCTCAGCACTTTGGGAGGCCGAGGCAGGCAGATCACCTGAGGTCAGGAGTTTGAGACCAGACTGGCTGATATGGCAAAACCCCGTCTCTATTAAAAATAAAAAATTTGTTTGAGTTCTTTGTAGGTTCTGGATATTAGCCCTTTGTCAGATGAGTAGATTGCAAAAATTGTCTCCCATTCTGTAGGTTGCCTGTTCACTCTGATGGTAGTTTCTTTTGCTGTGCAGAAGCTCTTTAGTTTAATTAGATCCCATTTGTCAATTTTGGCTTTTGTTGCCATTGCTTTTGGTGTTTTAGACATGAAGTCCTTGACCATGCCTATGGCATTTATGCAGCCAACAGACACATGAAAAAATGCTCATCATCACTAGTCATCAGAGGAATGCTAATCAAAACCACAATGAGATACCATCTCACACCGGTTAGATTGGCAATCATTAAAAAGTCAGGAAACAACAGGTGCTGGAGAGGATGTAGAGAAATAGGAACACTTTTACACTGTTGGTGGGACTGTAAACTAGTTCAACCATTGTGGAAGAGAGTGTGACAATTCCTCAAGGATCTAGAACTAGAAATATCATTTGACCCAGCCATCCCATTACTGGGTATGTATCCAAAGGGTTATAAATCATGCTGCTATAAAGACACATGCACACATGTTTACTGCAGCACTATTCAAAAGAGCAGAGACTTGGAACGAACCCAAATGTTCAACAACGACAGATTGGATTAAGAAAATGTGGCACATATACACCACGGAATACTATGCAGCCATAAAAAAGGATGAGTTCATGTCCTTTGTAGGGACATGGATGCAGCTGGAAACCATCATTCTCAGCAAACTATCACAAGAACAAAAAACCAAACACAGCATGTTCTCACTCATAGGTGGGAATTGAACAATGAGAACACCTGGACACAGGAAGGGGAACATCACACACTGGGGCCTGTTGTGGGGTGGGGGGATGGGAGAGGGATAGCATTAGGAGATATACATAATGTAAATGACGAGTTAATGGGTGCAGCACGCCAACATGTCACATGTATACATATGTAACAAACCTGCACGTTGTGAACATGTACCCTAGAACATAAAGTATAATAAAAAATAAAATAAAATAATTAGCTGGGCATGGTGGCACATGCTTGTAATCCCAGCTACTCAGGAGGCTGAGGCATGAGAATCGCTTGAAGCCAGAAGGCGGAGGTTGCAGTGAGCCGAGATCATACCACCGCACTCCAGCCTGGGTCACACAGCAAGACTCTGTCTCAACAACAACAACAAAAGCTTACTCTAAAATCTACAGCAGTAATCCACAAATACAGCCAACACACCAAATTCAGCTTGCTGCCTGTTTCTGTAAATATAGCGTTATTGGAACACAGTCACCTTACACTGTCTATGGCTGCTTTTGCACTATGGGAACAGAGCCGAGCAGTTGTGACAGAGACTGTATGACATGCAAAGCCTAAATATTTACTATCTGGCCTGTATATTTGCTGATCTTAGATTTACAGGAATTAGACAATTAAATATGAAATAGTATAATTTTATAAAGTGAAGAAACATTGAAACCTTTATCTCCATTGCATTAAAATTGCTTCATCAATCACAAAGGGGGATCTGGCCCATTAATGTGCCTTAATAGAATTGTTTTAAATGAGAAACCATGTTACGGATTGTTTAATATAACATTTATTTTTGTATTCCTGACAAATTAATAATACCTACTGTAGAAAATTTAGGAAATGTGGAAAAACAGAAAAAAAGTAACATGTAATTCTGCCATTCAGTGGTAACCACTATTAGCATCATACCATTCTAACTAAATTTTGTTAAAAAAATACAAAACGTGGGAGTATAATATATCACTGATGTTAATAAAGACAGTCAATACACAAATAATAAAGAACATATAAAGAATACCAAAAGATGACTATTACTACAGAGAAAAATGAAACAGAAGGGAAGATACAGAGTTGCTGTGCACACAGTGGAGGGGGCTAGGGGGTGGTGGTTTACAATTTTAATCAGAGCAATAAGGTGGTCAGAGGTCTCCCTGAGAAGGTGACATGTGCACAAAGCACATACAAACTGAGAAAACAAACTATGTGAATATCCAGGGAAGACCACTCCAGAGACAGGAAACAGTAAAAGCCAAAGCAGCCATGTACACCTAGAATGTTCAAGAAAAGCAAAGTGGCCAGCAGTTAAGCACAGTGAAAAAGGCAAACATGCAATAGATGAGACTGAAGAGCACCAGGGAGGCTGAGAATACACAGCATTGTGGAGACTTCAGTTTTAACTCTGAGATTGGAAGCTACTGATGGTCCTGAGCACCAGTGACATGATTTAACTGCCATTTTAAAATAACTTTGTCTGTTAAACTGAGAGACTAAACTGGGGCAGGGGAAAGGGAATGGAAGGGGCAGGAGAAAGGGAATGGAAGATGCAGGCAGATCGGTTAGAAGTCTATTTCAATAATCTAGACTACAGATGATAGTGCCTTAAAACAGGATAGCAATAATAGAGGTCATGAGAATTTGCCAGATTCTAGATACAGTTTGATGGTAGAACCAACATGACTTGCTGACAAGTTTTAGATACAAAGTACAAGAGAAAGATAAAAGGGATGACTACTCTGAGCAGTTGAAAGCAGGGTATTGCCATTTGTTTGGATAAAAAGGCTTGGGGAGATATGAGGAAGAAAAATTAATTCAATTTTGAATATAGGCCGGGCGCGGTGGCTCAAGCCTGTAATCCCAGCACTTTGGGAGGCCGAGGCGGGTGGATCACGAGGTCAGGAGATCGAGACCATCCTGGCTAACATGGTGAAACCCCGTCTCTATAAAAATACAAAAAATTAGCCAGGCGTGGTGGCGGGCGCCTGTAGTCCCAGCTACTTAGGAGGCTGAGGCAGGAGAATGGCGTGAACCCGGGAGGCCGAGCTTGCAGTGAGCCGAGATCGCACCACTACACTCCAGCCTGGGCGACAGAGCGAGACTCCATCTCAAAAAAAAAAAAAAAAAAGAGAAAACAAACTAGCAAATGAAACTATGAAAAAAAACAACAGTATCATAAATATTTTTCATTATTACTAAATAATCTGCAGAGGACACATGTCAAGACCTCCTATGGATGCCTGAAACCTTGAATAGTACCAAGCCCTGTTTTTTCCTGTGCCTACATACCTATGATAAGCTTAATTTATAAATTGGGCACAGTAGGAAATTAACAAATAATACCTTATAATATTGCTACAAAATTATAACAATACACTGTAATAAAAGTTATATGAATGTGGTCTCTTTCCCAAAGTATGTCATTGCACTGCATTCACCTATTTTCAAACTATGGCTGACGGTGGGTAATTGAAACCTTGGAAAGCCAAACTGCAGATAAGGGGGACTACTATAATAAAATGATTTTTTTCAGCAGCATATGACAGTATGTCCAAATTCCAGAAATAATCAGTCAGATATGATAGTGAGATCACAAGTAACTGATAATCTCCCAAATCAAAATCCATGAAATAATTTCAAATAATCAAAATTTTGACATGAACTTTTTCAAATTCAACATACACTGAACCCAATTCTTGCTAGCTCCCCATAAAAAGATGACATATTATTTAAATAACACCAAAAAATGGCATACTTATGATTTCCTAAAGAATAAACAAAAGTAAATGGGAGTAATTATCTCCTCCAAAAGTGGTCTCTTTCTCCAAAGTGTACAATTTTTAAGATTCCTCTGTTTTCCTCTCAATACAAAGAAGAGGACAAAAGTTCAGTTTCATTAGTTTTATTAAATAAAAAATATTTTAAATCATCCATGACTTTCACTACCAACATCTGGTAAAACCAGTATGTGGACAAGTATTAAAAGCAGCCAACATATTCTACATTAAAAATCAAATTGAGGCTGAGTGCAGTGGCTCATGCGCCTGTAATCCCAGCAGTTTGGGAAGCCAAAGCCAGAGGAATTGCGCTTGAGTCCAGGAGTTTAAGACCAGCCTGGGCAACATGGCGAACCCCCGTCTCTACAAAAAATACAAAATTTAGCCAGATGTGGTGGCACATGCCAGTAGTCCCAGCTACTCAGGAGGTGGAGGTGGGAAGATCACTTGAACCTAGGAGGTGGAGGTTGCAGTGAGCTGAGATCCCGCCACTGCACTCCAGCATGGGTGACAACAAAACAAAATAAAACACATCAAATTGAAATTTAAAAAAAATCACTGAAACTAAGAATAAAAATTCCTCTCATATTAACCTAAAAACAGACACACACATACTAAATCTGACTGGCAAACATCTTGCATTAAATATTAATACAAGGTATGCCAATATTCAAGTTAGAACCCGTTTATATTCTAACAGGGAAGAGTGTGCTCTTAAGGCATTTACAGGTTTTCTCCCTCCTTAACAAATACAAATAAGATATCTCACTCTATTTATAGGACTCTTTAAATCATCTTTGTACTTATTTTTTTAAAAAGAGAATTATATGAAAAAGGAACTTAAAAAAATACCTTGCTGCAGGGTAGGAGCAAAGTCCAGAAGAGAGCATTTTTCTCTTGCTATTAGTTGGGCTATTATCTATACAATGTAACATGAAATCAGAGAATTCTCACCTTTATTACATATGTTTGAGGTAAATTTTATCACTTTTCTTACCTGTATGGAAGTAATAGAAGCTGAATGGCCCTGAAGGACTGCAACGGGTGCACAAGTTCGAAGACACCATACTCTTACTACCTTATCACAGCTGCCTGCGGCAATAAGAGTGTTTTCATAGTTAACAGCCATGTCAGAAATTTCAGCAGAGTGTCCACGAAGTGTAGCAAGAAGACGTCCATCATCTGTAGCCCAAATTTTTACTAAACAGTCATCTGAACCCTATAGTAACAAAAGGACAATAGATTTATAATGAAGCAGAAATTCACCACAATCCCCCCACCCAAAAAACAGCCAAAAAGAAGATTTTATTAAATTACTTCTAAGTCTTTACTCTTTAGTCTCCTCTCTACATATAATAGGGATCCAGTAGCAAGTATAAATGATGTCCAAATGACAGCAATAACAAAGCATTTTCCAAAGTGACGATGGCATTTATGAAGAACTTTTCAAAATTACCACCAATCCTGACAACTCAAGATATTTTAAACTCACTTTTTAGTGATTTGGCATTAAGCATTTTTACCATCATTTCTTTCTTTAGACCTGACAGCCTTTTTTCTAAATTCTTTAAATATTTTTTCCACAAATTATTCAGAATTTAACCTAAAGTCTACATGCATTTCTCAGTAAACATGAGGCTAGCAGTTAATGATTATTTCTGGTAAAAATATATTAAACTTCCTTTTGAGAATTTCAGAAGAGTGAACTGTAAAGAGCAATTTTACTCTACTACGGTAGAAAAGTTACTTAACAATTATCTGTTTATTAAAATATAGCATTCATCATCCTCATCATGATCACTAACATCCAAGTACTTATGTGATGCATTTAGAGTCATTAAGTAATTAATGGAAGAGTCCAAAATAAACTCTAAGGTGTAATAACTTCCCGAATAACTTCCGCTTCATTTGTTGTAGCATACAAATATAAAAATAAAATTATGCTATTACCCACACTTCTATGTTAATACTAAAGCAATGAGACTAAGCTTTTTTTTTTGGAAATACTGGTGTACTACAATTTTGTACTCAAAAGCATACAGTATTATCTGCTTAATAAAAGTTCAGCTTAAAAAATAAACAGTACTAAAACGAAGAAAAAGATATAAAAAATAGCTATAAGCTTCATTACGGTGTAGTTCAACTATCTAATCAAAAAAATGTCATGAAATCATTATTTAGGCAAAACTGGCAGCAATTACACTAAGTGACACACGGAAGTGCATTTTAATAAATGTTTGTTAAAATTGAATGAAATGAAATAGAGTACACTTGTTTCACATAAATTAACCACTTCTAGAATATAAGGTCTTCTGAAGATTTAACTTTGTTAAATTAAACTTCCAAGAAGATAGTAAACATTTTCGTTCACTCGTTTACTTATACAAAATGAGAAAAAATTTTCAATTTCCACTCATCTTTTTCTGCACCCATATATCCAAAAAAGGTGAACTGCTTACAAATCGCAATGCCATGCCATGCAGTCTGGCTTCAATTGTTGTAATTCTATATATGTTACCATATTATAAATTTTAAACTCACTGTAAAAATTCTTCTCCCACTTCGGTCAAATGCTACACAGTAGACAGATGACAAGTGCCCCAGAATTCTCTTATGCATCTTAATGTGCTGGTAAGCAGATGAAGGGAAAATATGACCGAAGCGACTACATCCGGTTAATTGCCTGGCAGAGGTGATATTCACTGAAAAAAATAAGAAATTAACTTAAAACTTAAAAGTGAAACTGATTTCATGAAATTAAGTCATAAATATTAAGATGAGACAAAACAGAGTACATATATTATAGCAATTCTGCCCTGTGAGAAGTCTAAATTCCCTTACATAGTTCAGGATTTTATGAACTCCAGTTTACTACAAGAAAGCACCAAGAATACTCTTCCATTAAATCCCAAAGGTCTGATATTCTGCTTGGCTTACTGTGGTTTCTCAAGCACATTCTCACTTTGCTTTTCTTGGTATGCTATAGTCAAAGAGACTGTCATTTTAAATACATAGGTAAATTTTTCTATAACATGAAGAAATTTTAGAATAAAACTGTACTTGGTTAAGTATATTCCTCTAAAAAATTATACAGGAATTTCATAAATTCTTGTCCTACCTCCTCACACCTATCCACCACATGTATGACTGCCCCTAAAAATTCAAGAGTAATACAAGTAAAAAAAAAACTATACAGTGAAAAGATAAGGAATCTATGATGTTACAAAGATTTTATGTTGCAAACAACCTAGGTTTTTCTATGGGTTCTTTCCTTTTGGTTTCTGAATTTAGAGGCTCTCCCTCTAGTTAACACTGAACTTTAAAGGCTTCATCTCCTATGAAGTCATTTTAGGTCCTGTCTCATTTCTTTTTTCTTGTTCGCTTTGCCTTGTTCTCCATTTTCTTAAAAAATGACATAATATATCGTAAGTCTACATAATTCTTCTCCAATTACCAGGTGGATTCTGCTCATATCTAAAAAACAAATCTTGATCTCTATGCAAAACTTTACAGCCACCCACTTGCCCTGTGAACACCTTCATCTTCCCTTATACACTAAAAATGCTTAATACCCCACACAATATATTTTAATCAAAACATAGACTCCCTATAACTTCAAAGGTCACCTTGAGGCAAAGTGACATTTTACCACACTGCATAAATAATACAGTACAAAATGAAAATAGCTTCATGTTCAAGCAGGGCAAGATTAAAGCAAGAACTGAGTTCTAGCTAGATTAGTATGATTAGAACCATGCCACAATCAAAAATATTAAATCTTTCAACATCTCACAATTTTAAGAGCAATGAAGTCTTTCTTTCAGGCAAAGGCAGATCCACTGGCCATTTTAACTGACAAAATGACAAAAAATGAATAATGAATAGCAAAATCAGTGACATGTTGAATATAAACAATTAGAACACATAAGAGACCTGAGTAGTTATGTAATACTGCAAGATGCTGAGTAAATAATGGGAGGAACTGCATAAGCATCAGTATCAGGCAAGAGGATTTCTTTTTGGCAGGTGTTACCATCTCAATCACAAGAAAATCTCATGACTCCAAGATAGGAAGGGCTGGTACCCTAATTTGGGACTTCAGAAAACTTCCTTCTCCAATGAAACATTTCTTACTGCTCTGAGTTCCTTAAAACAATTAACCATTACTTCTGCTTGGCTTTTGTCTCTTCATACTTTGCAGGTAGATGCAGTGGAGACAGGTTATGGCAGGGCTTCTCAACCTTGAAACTATTGATACTCTCTGTTGAATGATTCTTTGCTATGGGGACTTTCCATTGTAGAGTGTTTTGCAGCATCTCTCACCTGTCCCCACTAGATGCTAGCAGGATCCCCCCAACACTAAGTTATGACAAAAATATCTCCAGATGTTGTCTAGGGTAAGAAACTGCCCCAGATTAAAATCACTGCTTGCAGTATAAAAGCAAAAAACATCATTACCAATAGAAGGAAAAAAGAAAAAAAACAAACAGAAAAGCAGTTCTGAGAAGGGGAGCTGCAGGAGATAGAAAGCAAATTGGATGCCTTTCCATTTATTTGAATCTTCAATTTCTTTCATCAATGTTTTATAGTTTTCACTATACAGCTCTTTCGCCTATACTTAAATTTACTCCAAAGTACTTTCTTAGATCCTATCATAAATGGAATTATTTCCTTGATTTCTTTGGATACTTCATTGTTAGAGTATAGAAACAATGCAGATTTTCAAGTTAATTTTGTAATCTGCAACATTACTCAATTTGTATATCAGTTCTAAGAGGGTTCTTTTGGTGGATTTTTAGGGTTTTCTACATATAAGATCATGTCATCAGAAAACAGAAAATTTCACTCCTTCTTTTACTATATGGATACATTTTGTTTCTTTCATTTTCTGGCCTAATTGCACAGGCTCAGACTTCCTATACTACATTGACTATAAGTGGTGAGAATGGGCATCTTCTTATTAGAGACGGGGTTTCAACATGTTAGTCACACTGGTCTAGAACTCCTGACCTCAGATAATTCACCCACCTCAGCCTCCCAAAGTGCTGGTATTACAGGCATGAGTCGCTTGCCCAGCTGAGATACATTCCTTCTATACCTCTTATGTTGAGAGATTTTATCATGAATTTTGTCAAATACTGTTTCTGCATCTATTAAAATGATCATGCAGGTTTTGCCCTTCCTCTTGTTAATATTGTGCACCACATTTACTGAATTACATATCCTGAGCCAATCTTGCATCCCAGGGATGAATCCCACTTGATCACAGTGATTGACCTTTTTGATGTGCTGTTGAATTCAGTTTGCTAGTATTTTGTTAAGGACTTGTGCGTTGTTTTTTTTTTTTTTTTTTTTTTTTTAGATCAAGTCTCGCTCATTCACTCAGGCTGTAGTGCAGTAGCACAATCTTGGCTCACTGCAACCTCCGCCTCCTGGGTTCAAGTGATTCTCCTGCCGCCGCCTCCCAAGTGGCTAGGATTACAGGGATGCATCACCATGTTGGCCAGACTGGTCTCAAACTCCTGACCTCAAGTGATCTGCCCACCTCGGCCTCCCAAAGTGCTGGGACTACAGGCATGAGCCATTGCACCCAGCCTTTTGCATCTACGCTCAAAAGGCATATTGGCCTTTAGTTTTCCTGTAGTATCCTTGTCTGAATTTGGTATCAGGGTAATGCTGATCTCATAAAATGAATTTGAAAGTATTCTCTCCTCTTCAATTTTTTGGAAGAGTTTGAAAAACACTGGTGTAAGTTCTGCTTTAAATGTTTGGTAGAATTCAACAGAAAAGCCATTTGGTCCTAAGCTTTTGATGGAAGACTTTTTACTACCAATTCAATCTCATTATTTGTTATTGGTCTGTTCAGTTTCCACTTTCATCTCTGATTCTGAGTCTTTTGTTTTTTTCTTAAGTCTACCTAAAAATTTGTCAATATTGTTTATCTTCTCAAAAAAACAACTTTAAGATTTGTTAATCTTTTCTGTTGTTTTTCAAGTCTCTATCTTGTCTATTTCTGCTCCGATCTTCCTTATTCCTTCCTTCTGCTAAGGTTGGGCATACTTTGTTTATCTTTTTCTAGTTCCTTGAGGTTCAATGTCAATATTTTCTATCTTTTTTAATGTTTACTGCTATAAACTTACCTCTCAGGACTGTTTTTGCTGCATCCCATAAGTTTTGGTATGTTGTGTTTCCATTTTCATTTGCCTCAATTTCCCTTTTAATTTATTCTTCGACTCATGGTTTTCAAAAGTAGGTTGCTTAATTTGCATACATCTGTGAGCCTTCCAAGATTCCTCCTGTTATTTTTAGTCTCATGCCATTGTGATTAGAAAAGATGCTTAATATGATTTCAATCTCCTTAAATTTGTTAAGACTTGCTTTGTGTCCTAAAATATGATCTATCCTGGAGAATATTCCACATGTACTTGAGCTGAGATGTTCTATAAATGTCTATTAGGTCCAATTAGTCTGAAATATGGTTTAAGTACAATGTTTCCTTATTGATTTTCTGTCTACATAATCTGTCCAATGTTGAAAGTGAGGTAGTGAAGTCTCCTGTTATTGTACTGGAGTTGTAGTGTCTCTGTCTCTCTCTCTCTCTCTCTCTCTCTCTCTCTCTCTCTCTCTCTCTCCATCCCTCCCTCCCTCCCTTCAGTTTTTATCATATATGCCTTGTATATTTAGGTGTTCCGATGCTCCAATGTTGGGTGCATATATATTTACAACTGCCAAACTTCTTGATGAACTAACATCTCTATCATTACATGTGACGTTTTTTGTCACTATTCACTTTTTCGAGTCTCTTATATCTGATATAAACAAAACTACTCCTGTTCTCTTTTGGATTCCATTTGTAAGGAATATGTCTTTCCAACTCTCTATTTTCAGTCTATGGGTGTCCTTAGAGATGATGAGTGTCTCCTGTAGGCAGCATATTATTGGGTCACGTTTTTTCATCCATTCAGCCGCTCAATGTCAAAAATGTCCATTCTACCCAAAGATATTTACAGATCTAATGCAATCTCTATGAAAATTTCAATGACATTTTTCACAGAAATAGAAAAAAAATCCTAAAATTCAAATGAAAACAGAAAAGACCCCAAACAACTAAAACAATCTTGTGCAAAAACAATGAGGCTAGAGGCATCATTCTCCCTGATTTTAAAAGGTATGATAAAGCTTATTTAATAGAAACAGCATGATACTGACATAGAAACAGACACACCAACCAAGGGAACAGGATATACAGTCCAGAAATTAATCCAAGCATTTAAAATAAAACAATATTCAACTTAGATTCCAAGAACACACAATGGGGAAAGGACAGTTTCTTCAGTAAGTGGTGCTGGGAAACTGGATATCCACACGCAAAAGAATGAAACTGAACCCTATTCTCACAACATGTACAAAAACCAACTCAAAATGAATTAAAGACTTAAACAGAAGATCTCAAAGAGTAAGGTCACTAGAAGAAAACATAAGGGAAAAGCTTCACAACACTGTTCTGGCCAATGATTTCTTGGGTAGGACTCCAAACACAGGGAACAAAATCACAAACAGACAAATGGGATAGTATCAAACTAAAAAGCTTCTGCACAGCAAAGGAAACAATTAGCAGACAGATGATACAACTCACAGATTGGGAGAAAACACCTGTATACCATCTATCTGATAAGGGGTTAATATCTAAAATATATAAGAAACTCAATAGCAAAAAAAAAAAAAAAAATGTAATTAAAACCTGGGCAAAAGATCTGAACAAACATTTCTCAAAAGAAGACATACAAATGGCCAATGGATATACGAAAAAAATGCTCAACACCTCCAGTCATCAGGGACATGCAAATTAAAGGAACAATGATATATCACTTCACACCTGTTGGAATGGGTATTATCAAAAAGACAATTACTAATCTGTGTTGGTAAGGATATAGAGAAAAGGAAACGTTTTGCATACTGCTGGCAGCAATGTAAATTGAAATATTTTGGAAAATAGTATGGAGGTTCCTCAACAAATTGAAAATGTAAATAGCATATGATCCACTAATCCTACTTCCGGATATATATCCAAAGGAATTGAAATCAATGTCAAAGAGATGTCTGCACTCTCATGTTCATTGCAGCATTAGTCACAATAGCCAAGATATGGTAGCAATCTAAGTGTCCATCAGATGAATGGTTCAAAGTATTTTATACACACACACACACACACACACAGAAACATACACACACACACGAAAACCATTAAGTCTTATAAAGGAAAGAAATTGGAAATTCTGCCATTAACAACAACTTGGATGAACTTGGAAGACATTATGCTAAGTGAAAAAAGCCAAGCACAGAAAAACAAATACTGTTCGATATCATTTATGTAGAAGCTAAAAAAGTTGCTCTCATAAAAACAGAGTAGAAAGGTAGTTACCAGAGGATACAAGGAAAGGAGAGGGGTAAGGAAAGGGGAGATGCTGATCAAAGGGCACAAAGTTTCAGTCAGACTGGAGCATTAAGTATTGACATCTACTGTACTACATGGTGACCACAGTTAATAATAATAAAACGCGTATTTCAAAATTGCTAAAAGAATAGATTTGTAATGTTCTCACCACAAGAAAATGTTGTTGAGGTGATGGATATGCTAATTAGTTTGGTTGAATCTTTGTAATGTATACATAGATCAAAACATGACATTGTACACCTTGAATATACAAAATTATTTGCCAATAAAAATGAATAAATGAATGAAACAAACAAAAAGAGAAGGACAGCAAGAGCCAGAGAAAGAGAGGGGAAAAGTAAATAACTACCAGAAAGAAAATCCACTCATTCATCTAACAGATATTTGAGTTCCTTAATGGCCAAAGAAACACAGTTAAGTACATAAGCAAAATGCGTTTTTTAAAAACTATTTCATTATTCATACAAACTCATGGGCTATGTGTGCAATTTTGTTACATGTAAAGATTGCACAGTGGTCAAGGCAGGGTTTTTAGGGCATACAACACCCAAATATCATACATTGTACTCATTAAGTAATTTCTCAACATCTATTCCCCTCCCACAGCCTCACCCTTCTGAGTCTCCATTGTCTACCACTCAACTCCCTACATCCAGATGTACACATTTTGCAGTACCCACTTACGAGTTCATGAGAACATGCGATATTTGACTTTCTGTACCTGGCTTGTTTCACTTAAGATAATGACCTCCAGTTCCATCCGTATTGCTGCAAATAACATGACTTCCTTTTTTTTTATGGCTGAATAGTACTTGATTATATACATATAGCACATTTTCCTTTTTTTTATGTTTTTTTAATTTATTCATTTTTATTTAAGTATTATTATTATTTTAAACATGATCTCGCTTTGTCGCCCAGGCTGGAATGCAGTGGCACTATCACAGCTCACTGCAGCCAAGACCTCCTGGGGTCAATTGATCCTCCCACCTCAGCCTCCCAAGTTGCTGGGACCACAGATGTGTGCCACCATGCCCAGCTAATTTTTTGCTGTTGTTTTAGAGATTGGGTCTCTCTATGCTGCCCAGGCTGATCTTGAATTCCTGGGTTCAAGTGATCCTTTCACGTTGGCCTTCCAAAGCATTTTCTTTATCCATTTATCCACTGATAACACTTAAGTTGATTTCACATCTTTGCTCTTGTGAATAGTGCCATTATAAACATACTAGTGCAAGTATCTTTTTGATATAATGATTTATTTTCCTCTGGGTTATATACCCAGCAATGGGTTTACTGGATTGAATGGACATTCTATTTTTAGTTCTTTGAGAAATGGCCATACTATTTACCACAGAGGCTGTACTTATTTATAATCCTACCAACAGTGTGTTAAGATTTCTTTTCTGCACAGCCTCACCAATATGTTTCTTTTTAATTTTTTTTTTTTATTAATAGCCAATCTGACTGAGGTAAGATGATATTTCATTGTGGTTTTAATTAAAATTTCTCTGATAATTAGTGATGTTAAGCATTTTCTCTTCCTTTCTTTCTTTCTTAAGATGAAGTCTCGTTCTGTCACCCAGGCTGGAGTGCGGTGGCACCATATCAGCTCACTGCAACCTCCACCTCCCATGTTCAGGCTCCTGCCTTAGTCTCCCAAGTAGCTGGGATTACAGGTGCCCACCACCACACCCAGCTCATTTTTGTATTTTTAGTAAAGACAGTGTTTTGTCACATTGGCCAGGCTGGTCTCAAACTCCTGACCTCAGGTGATCCACCTGCCTCAGCCTCCCAAAGCGCTGGGACTATAGGCGTGAACCATCACATCCAGCCGAGCATTTTTTCGTATACCTGTTGGCCATTTGCATGTCTTCTTTTGAAAAATATCTATTTATGTCTTCAGCCACTTGTTAATGGGATTGTTTCTGAGTTTTGTTGTTGAGTTGAGTCCCTTGTATATTTTGGTTATTAGTCCCCTATCAGATGGATAATTTGCAATTATTTTCCGCCATTCTACAGGTTATCTCTTCACTCTGCTGATTGCTTCTTTTGTTGTGCGTAAGCTTTTTAGTACTTTAGGACTTCAATAAGTCCCATTTGTCTATTTTTGTTTTTGTTGCCTGTGTTTTTCAGGGTTTTTTTTTTTTTTAATGGAGTTTCACTCTTCTCACCCAGGCTGTAGTGCAGTGGTATGATCTCAGATCACTGAAACCTCTACCTCCCGGGTTCAAGCAATCCTCCTGCCTCAGCCTCCCGAGTAGCTGCGATTACAAGCGCCTGCCGCCACACCTGGCTAATTTTTTGTATTTTTAGTAGAGACAGCCTTTTGCCATGTTGGGCAGGCTGGTCTTGAACTCCTGACCTCAGGTGATCTGCCCACCTCGGCCTCCCAAAGTGCTGGGATAACAGGCATGAGTCACCATACCTGGCCTTGAGGTCTTACTCATAAGTTTTTTGCCTAGACCAATGTCCAAAAGAGTTTTCACTGTTTTCCTCTATTATTTTTATAGTTGTGGGTATTACATTTAAGTTTTTAATTCATCTTGAGTTGATGTTTTATATGGTTAGAGATAGGGGTCCAGTTTTATTCTGCTGCATATGAACATTCATTTATCCCAGCACTGTTTATAGAAGAGGGTGTCCTTTTCCCAATGCATGTTCTTGTCAGCTTTGTCAAAGATCAGTTGGCTATAAATATGTGGATTTATTTCTGGGTTCTCTATTCTGTTCCTTTGGTCTGTTTGTCTATTTTTATACCCGTACAATGCTGTTTTGGTTACTAGAGCCTTGTAACGTAATTTACATCAGGTAACATGATGTTTCCAGCTTTGTTCTTTTTGCTCAGGACTACTGTGGCTATCTGCACTCTTTTTGGTTCCATATGAATTTTAAGGTTTTTTTTTTTTTTTTCTGTGAAAATGATATTGGTATTTTCATGGAGATTACACTGAATCTGTAGGTTGCTTTCAGCAATATGATCATTTTAACAATATTGTTTTTACAATCCATGAGCACAGGCTATTTTTCTATTTGTTTGTGTCATCTACAATTTCCTAAGTGTTCTGTAGTTTTCTATATAGAGATCTTTCACCTCCTTGGTTAAATATATTCCTAGATTTTTGGGTTTTTTTTTTTTTTTTTTTTTTTTTGTAGCTATCATTGGCCTCTTGATTTTGTCTTAGCTTGGTCATTTTTGGTATACAGAAATGCTACTAATTTTCGTACTTTGATTTTGTAACCTGAAACTTTACTGAATTCATTTATCAAATCTAGGAGTCCTTTGGAGGATTCTTTAGCATTTTCTAGGTATAAGATCATATCATCAGCAGAGATCATTTGACTTCCTCTTTTCCAATTTGGATGCCTTTCATGTCTTCTCTCATCTGACCGCTCTCGCTAGGACTTCCATTACTAAGTTGAATAGGAGGAGTGAAAGCAGGTACTCTTGTCTTGCTCCAATTCTTAGAAGAAATGCTTTCAGCTTTTCCTCATTCAATATGATATCAGCTGTAGGTTTATCATACATGCCCTTTATTATTTTGAGATATGTTCCTTCTATGCCCAATTTGTTGAGGGTTTTTATCAAAGAGGAATGCTGAAGCCGGGCATGGTGGCTCATGCCTATAATCCCAGCACTTTGAGAGGCCAAGGCAGGCAGATCACTTGAGGTCAGGAGTTCGAGATGAGCCTAGCCAACATGGTGAAACCCCATCTCCACTAAAAATACAAAAAATTAGCCAGATGTGATGGTATAAACCTGTAATCCCAGCTACTCAGGAGGCTGAGGCTGGAGAATCGCTTGAACCCAGGAGGCAGAAGTTGCAGTAAGCCGAGATGGCACCACTGCACTCCAGCCTGGGCAACAGAGTGAAACTCTGTATCAAATTAAAAAAAAAAGCGAGGGGGAATACTGAATTTTAAGAAATGTTTTTTCTGCCATCTACTGAGATGATTATATGGTTTCCTCCTTTATTCTGCTTATGCGATGTATTTCATTTATACATTTGTATATGTTGAACCATCTTCGCATCTCTGGTATATTATCTTTTAGCTGTGCTATTAGTTTACTTTTAAAAACCCCTTTACAAAAAAAAGTAAGAATTGAAAAGAAAAAAGTGAAAATATTTACAAGATGGAAAAATCTTAATATTTTAAAATACATATAAAACTAATGAGCTATAAGAACACCATCAACACCCAAAAGATGATTTGGTAAAAAAAAAGTTAATAGATAAGGCACAATATATGAAATATAAATAATATGCTGACTCACAGAAAAGATACAACTATTTTGCCAGTTATCAAAGAAATTTAAATGAAAATGAGGCATAATTTTACACCTAATAAATTAGCATTTCTAAAAATTCAAAAACCTAATGTTAGCAATTAATACTTAAAACTGATATACACCTCCATTTCTAAAAGCACCACACAGTGACATGATCCCTTAGGAAAATAACTTGGCAATATATTTGAAGAGGCATGAAAATATGCACATCCATTACTCCACCTCTGGGCATCTATCCTGGGGACATAAGTGAGGAGCAAAAAACAGTTACATATATAAAATATTTAAAGTAGTACTATTTATAAAGCCAGTGAATTAAAAACAACCTACAAGTCCAGTATCAAGGGAATGGTTAATTATATAAATTATGGAATATTTGATAGACTATTACATTGGAATCAATAATATAAAAAGCAATGTGAAAAAAATTAGGGGTTACACAGCAAAAATATAAAATACAAAATTATGTGTACACTATTAACTATGTAAGTTTATGCACAAATGTATGGATAAGGACCATAAAGAAACAAAAGAAATGAAGTCAACTGCTTTGTGTTAAAAGAATGAGGAAATTTTTTAAATTTCACTTAATACTCTTAAAAATATATTTTTATCTTAAATATACATTTTCTATTAGATTCTTCCCAATAGTACCTAACAGCTATTCAAGAAAAATCTAACATAAGATATGACATATATCATTAAAAGTTCCTTCTCCGAGTTCAGTTTTTTACTTATTCATCTGGCACTGGAAATGGTGTCTATATATTTTTTCTCAGTCATTGTTAATACAACAGGTCTTAGTCTCTATACATTAAGAAATAATGTCGGCTCACATCTGTAATCCCAGCACTTTGGGAGGCTGAGGTAGGCGGATCACCTGAGGTCGGGAGTTCAAGACCAGCCTGACCAACATGGAGAAACCCCGTCTCTACTAAAAATACAAAAATTAGCTGGGCGTGGTAGTGCACGCCTGTAATCCCAGCTACTCTGGAGGCTGAGGCAGGAGAATTGCTTGAACCCAGGAGGCGGAGGTTGCAGTGAGCTGAGATCGCACCATTGTACTCCAGCCTGGGCAACAAGAGCAAAACTCCGTCAAAAGAAGAAAAGAAAAGAAAAGAGAAGAAACGAAAAGAAAAGAGAAGAGAAGAGAAGAGAGAAAAGAAAAGAGAAAAGAAAAGAGAAGAAACGAAAAGAAAAGAGAAGAGAAGAGAGAAAAGAAAAGAGAAAAGAAAAGAAAAGAGAAGAAAAGGAAAGAAAAAAAGAAAGAAAGAAAGAAAGAAAGAAAGAAAGAAAGAAAGAAAGAAAGAAAGAAAGAAAGAAAGAGAGAGAGAAAGAAAGAGAGAAAGAAAGAAAGAAAGAAAGAAAGAAAGAAAGAAAGAAAGAAAGAAAGAAAGAAAGAAAGAAAGAAAGAAAGAAAGAAAGGTCAACACCACTCTCTTTTGCACATATTCTCCATTTAGCCATTAATTTTCAGTACTGATTCTTGCTTTACTTACTATGGTAGCCTTTATTAGGAACATGTTCCCCAAATGTTAATGGTTGATAATTGATTATACAGATACAATTGAAAAGTGTTCCCTTCTGACCAATTCATGAGTATTTTAATGGGAAGAACTGGATCTCATTCCTCTAGCATGAATATCACACTCTTCCCTGGGGGAAGGAGAATGCTCCAAACCATTTTTCCTTTTATCTAAAATAACAGTTTAAAAAACGAACACACACACACGCACTTGAACACACACACGCACTTGCACACACACACAAACATGCACAAGGCTACCACTCTGTTCTATCTAAATGTCTCTATCAAATGACACTGAGTGAATTGTTTCTTTTTAGTTTTAATATAAGCATGACGCAAGTTTAGAAATGAGCAATTTAACTTCTGTTGTAAGTAGAATGAAGTATTAAATGTTAAGAAACAACTACAAATAAATGACCAAAAAACCCATACTCCTAGCCTGACGCATTCATTATAATAGCATCATTACATTCCCACTGTTAAACTTTAAAATCTACAATACTTCAAGGTTATGTAATAAGTTTTAGTATATATAATTAGTTACTTTGATAAGTACCTTAATTATTTCAAAAGCACCCTAAAAGTTAAGTAACATTATCCCTGGCTCTATTTACTAAAAAATTTAACCCCACTATGTCACAAAAGTAAAATGGCAATACACTTCTAAAAACTCATTAAAACAGGGCAGTCAATCAACATAATTTTAGTCAGGAAAACATAATGTATGCTTCTTCACCCACTGTTGTTAAGAATGTACAACTTATAAAAAAATAATACATAATACTTATGACTCCTTTATATCTTGAAAGCTGAGATTACAGTCAGTTTCCAACCATGAATTAACTATAGATTTTTCTTGAATGGTAATATAAACATGTAAATTGTCTTAAAATATTTGAAGAACTTTCCTTTTCAGAAAAACATTTCTTTATATTTAATTTAGCAACGCTGAATAATTCACTAGTAGATAAGTTAGTCAAATATAGATTTGAATACAGTGTATTTGAATACAAAATATTCTATTCAGAATCCATTATGTCTCTCATTTATATTTAAAATTTCATACTATAAGCTTCTAAATTGTTCTCTAACAAAAGACAAAATGAACTAACTCAATGATAGACCATATTTCTTAAATATTCAAATAACAACAGGATAATAGATTTACTGTATATATTTTACAAATTTATAAAGTCATAAGATCAATAAACAGTCATCAATGGACTTAACTGCTTTCTTCAAAATATAACATTGGTTTACCTCTTACTAGGAACTAAAGCACTGTGATAGATCCTGGAGATACTGCTTATAAACAAGTCAAATAGATACTGCTTATAAACAAGTCAAATAGGCCAGGCACGGTGGCTCACGCCTGTAATCCCAGCACTTTGGGAGGTCAAGGGAGTGGATCACCTGAGGTAGGGAGTTCGAGACCAGCCTGACCAACATGGTGAAACCCCGTCTCTAACAAAAATACAAAGCCAGGAGTGGTAGTGCATGCCTGTAATCCCAGCTACTCGGGAGGCTGAGGCAGGCGAATCGCTTGAACCCGGGAGGCGGAGGTTGCAGTGAGCCGAGATCGCGCCATTGCTTTCCAGCCTGGGCAACAAGAGTGAAACTCCATCTCAAAAAAATAAAAAATAAAAAAGTCAAACAAGGTCTCTGTAACTCATGGAATTTACATTCTCCTCTGCAAAGCTTGTATCACTTATCCAATTTCAGGAATGAAACACTTCATTGGGGAAAAAGTGATCTACAAAAACCTATACAACTCTCAAAATGTTTTTCTAACAAGCTCTGCAGTGATGGTGATACTCTGCCAAGTTTGGGAACCATCAATTCTAGTCCAAACTACCTCCTCACAAAATTATCCTTTCTATAACCTAAATGGCAGATGGCCATTCGACCTCTGCCTGAACACTAGTAAAGATAAGGTTTTTCTTTTCCAGGAATGGCCAATTCATATGTAGAGTTGCTCTAATTAGGGGAGACTCTACCTTTAATTGAACTTAATCTCTCTCCCTGTAATTTCCAGAGAGTTGTCCAGGTTCTACCCTTGGGAGCGACATTAAAAAAGAAAATAATATGGTGGTGCCCGTAGTCTCAGCTACTCAGAGGCTGAGGTGGAAGGATGTGCTATGATCTGTGTAGGAATAGCCACTGCACTCCAGTCTGGGCAATATTGCGAGATCCCATCTTTAAAAAATAAACTAAAAAGAAAAAAGTCAATTCCTTTTGTTACATGGTAATCCATGAAATAAAGATAGCTATCATTTGTACCTTAAGTTTTCTTTCAACATGTTAAGTCCCTTCTACATTACTCACAGCTGTAATTTATAGTTACTTCTCTTTCCTAACATCCCCTCAAGAAAAGCACTCCTTCGCCATAAATATTATTGTGGCTACTTTCTTCTGGGAGGTCTCTAATTTATCAATGTCTGAACCTTTTAAAATAGTAAGAGCACAATGTTCCAGTGGTCTTATCAGCGCAGAGTACAGTGTATTATTTTCCTTCATCAGGAAACTACACTTCTATGAATGAAGCTTAAGATTGCAAAGGCTACATTAGGTTTCTTAAAATGCTGCCTTACAGTATCTAGTGCTCAGATGAAAGAGAAAATAAAGTTAGTGTGACTATCTTCTGAAAGTGCACAAACACCTGGTGAATAAACCTGTCTAAAATTTTGTCTAGGGTTAAAGCTGAGTTCACCATCTATAGTTTCTAGAATCTATTCTTTTTTCCTTTTTGTATACTTGCCCACTGGGCCATTTCTACTTCTCTTGTCTACTTTGATTTCACAAAGAATATCTTCCAGTGAAAATTACTTCAGTATAGCAGGCTTTAATTAATTTGGGCTTCTTAAAGTAGGTAGGTACTAATCTACCTTGCATTTTCTTTTCTCTAACTATGCTTGCTCTACCCTTTGAATATATATCAGTATCCTTGATAGAGAAAATTAAAGCAAAATATTATTCTCTCCAGCTCTTACGTTCTAGCTACGAATGTTATACCATCTATTCCCATATAATAAAATCTATGGGTTCCTTCCCCATACGCAAATTCAAACTTTAAAGGTCCTTTTGGGCATTTCTATATGGGTCAAACAATATGAAATAGCTAATAATTGCTTTCTACATACAAAAGCAGTGATTTCATATGGCTCAACATGATAGCTATAATTGGAGTGTGGAGGGGAAGGGAAGTGTCGAGCATGAGTTTGATCTGGGTATCCTGCTTTTTACCTATTAGGAAATCATCATCTATACTGTCTAGTCTGTAATATAATCCCATATAGATTTAGCACTCCTTTTATCCCCATCCAGTGTTTTTCACATTTCACAGCCACATTTTGGTCTATAGATTCCTAAATACACTTAACATGCACTGCTACTCCTCACTTTCCAATTAAATTTATTTAAGACCAAGAATAGCCACTCTTACTATATATTAAACACTAATCCCGCGTCAAGTTTCTATAACTCTTCATGTTAAAGCTTCTAGTTTACTTTGTTACTTTATACTTAATATTTGTAAGTACTCTGCTGAACCCTTAATGTTTTCTCTTGTGAATTACTGACCAACTCCTTCTTTGTGGATTTCTTTTCTATTACACCTGCTACCCATTATGTTTTTATAAACTGGGTATTTTTACCATTGACCCTAACAAACAGCAAAATAAACTTATCTGGGCTTAATTTTCGGTGTTTTTTCAACATCAGTTATAAGTGCTGATGAACAGTAACAGGGATAAAGTTATCCCATAAAAGCCTCCAATTATATCAAGAACATAGTAAAGATTTAATTAAAATGAATACAATTCAAATAAAGGTTCTCCTGAAATTGGTCGATTTTTTCTACTAATATCTTTAAATGCTAATGAATTACCTTTAGAAATTAAGAACACTGAATGGACTTTGAAAAAAGGCACAGGAAAATGCCATTTGAAGTGTATGATAGTCTAATCTGCACTGGAATACTAATACATTTCACATATTTAAATTGCTTTGTTTCAAAATTATAACATGAAATCTTGTAACCCAAATTAACGAAGTTCAAACCAGACTGTGGTTTTCTTCATATAGCCTTCAATAATAGATTTGCTTTCCTTACTCTGTGACATCTTGAATCTATTATAAGGATGTGATTATTTTCTTTCTTTCTTCATTGTGCTACCCATTAGCAATGCAACCCATTATTTTAGAAAAAAATTACCAGTAATCTGCTAAAATATTAGTGTTAGAAAAAAAGTGTTTTAGCCAGTGTAGTACAAGATGTACTAATTTACTATCCCGACTTAAAAGCTTAGTACCAGAGTGTGGTAATTCCCACCTATAATCCCAGCTACTAGGGAGGCTGAGGTGGGAGGATCCCTCCAGCCCAGGAGTTTAAGGTTGCAGTGAACTATGATCTTGTCACTGCACTCCAGTTTGGGTGACAGAGTGAGACTCCATCTCTTAAAACCTATTGGTTAGCTTAGTTAGTATTGGACCCTCAATATTAACTGGTGATAAACCAAAGAAAAAAGACTCAATAACAAAGATGTTTAATAACAATGAATCCAAATCAAGAAATTATGGCCAGGCGCGGTGGCTCAAGCCTGTAATCCTAGCACTTTGGGAGGCCGAGACGGGCGGATCACAAGGTCAGGAGATCGAGACCATCCTGGCTAACACGGTGAAACCCCGTCTCTACTAAAAAGTACAAAAAACTAGCCGGGCGAGGTGGCGAGCACCTGTAGTCCCAGCTACTCGGGAGGCTGAGCCAGGAGAATGGCGTAAACCCGGGAGGCGGAGCTTGCAGTGAGCAGAGATCCGGCCACTGCACTCCAGCCTGGGTGACAGAGCGAGACTCCGTCTCAAAAAAAAAAAAAAAAAAAAGAAATTATTACAGAGTGGTTATACTAATGATACCTTATTAGTACATCAACTTATTCCTTCCTGTAGTTCAAGACCAGTTTGTTCTAAATCCAGTCAATCATATCACCATCTAGGCCAGTAATAAGAAGAAATAAAAGGATCACTGGAAATGCATAACTTCTGCATAAAATACCTCAAAGCACATTTCTTTCTATTATCTTCATGAATGAAAAATAGATTATTAGACCAAAAACAAAAAAAAACCCACAAGAAGACTATGCTGAAACACACTGAAGCAATTATATGACAGGCAAAGAAGTCAAAAATTGTTAAATACTGAGGAAAGTCAAAAAGTGGTAATCAGGTGTAAAGCAATTGTCATTTTATACTAAACTTAAGGTTTAACATTTTACATATTTACTAAGAAAAAATTTGAATTAGCAGGCAAAGACGCCAAAAATTGTTAAGTACTGAGGAAAGACAAAAAGTGGTAATCAGGTGTAAAGCAGTTATCATTTTATACTAAACTTAAGGTTTAATATTTTACATATTTAATTAGAGTAAATTTGAATTAGATTCTTAGGTATTTAAGGGTCTTCCTTGTCTGTGTATTGAAAAACGGCTCCATATTAGAGATAAAATTATTATTTTTTATGAAATCTATACTCCACATCACATCATTTCTTATTGGGACACAGATATCAATAGCAGAATCCAAATTTAAAGTGCATTAGAAAGGCCCATTTTCGTAGAAATCATAAGCATTTGATTCAACCACATGAAGACACATTTGCCCACAGGTACAATTAGAAACAATATTACTACTCATTTTCTATGTCCTTATGAAATTTTCATGGGGATTTACATTTAAAATGCAACTGAGCTTTGTGTCCTTTAATTCTCAAGATTAAAAAAACGCAAGAGACAAAAAAATCAGCTGACTTTGGCAATAAAAAGATGCAAACCTCAAAGATACAAACCAACCCTAGTGAAGACTGAGGGGTTAATCACCATTTCTGAAGCTCTCGGAAGTAGTTTACAAGCAAACATGTTTTGCCTTTCTCTCTTTGAACTAGAATCTCTTACAGAATTGTGCTAAACCTCGAAGGGACATTAAAGATAAATTCTTAATGCAACCTCTCATTTTACATATAATAAAACTAAGGACCATGTTGATGAAGCAAGTTTTCTTAAGTCCTAAAAGCGATAAGTGATAGAGAAGGGGCATGAACTCGGGTCAAATGTTCTTTTTCATATACCACAGCTGCTGCTGAGTGCTTCATGTTTAAATATATCAGCAATGCTTATCTCCCACCAAATAAAAGATATCAATGGATCTAAAGCAGTGAACTCCTCATTTTTTTTGGTGCCAAGTGCCTACTCAATAGCAGGAGATAAACCAAAAGGGTATGTGCTGGGGGGATGGGGAAAGGAGTGGGATAAAGGCATAAAATACAAAGCAATCCTGTGGGAAAATCAAAAGGCCAGATGAATAGTTCAATTAAGTGCTGGCAGAACCACCTCTGGCTTTACCAATTCTCCCTACCTTGGTAGAATGATGTACTTGCAATACAGTATTGAAAAAAGAACAAGTGGCCAAAGCTTCTTCCTTACCTATAAAATCTACAAAACAGGTTATATTCCCTATCTAAGAATTAAATGAGGTGAATTTTGTAGAATGTCTAGCACAGTAGGCATTTGCTCATTAAAGCTTAGTTCCTTTACCCTTTCCTTTCCTCTCTGGGGTCTCAGTACTCTCACATGTCAGAATAGCGTAGGGTAGGAATACCAGGCAAAAGTTTGGTATTAGCCTGGTGACTCTAATGAATAGTGATCACTACTACAAAGAAAATAAAATATATGCAAAAATTTTACCTATACTTTGCTGACCAGAGTCGATGATATATTTTTTAAATACCCTTTTAAATTACAGAAGTTAATATTTAATGATTTTTATATGCCAGGTACTATTCTAAGCACATTACGTGTTTACCTTATTTAACCGTGCGAAGTGAGTACTAGTATTATCTCCTTTCTAAATATGTAGAAATTGAGGTATAGAAGGGTTAACTCACTTTCCTAAGATCCTTAGCTATTAAGTAGTAGTCAAGATTCAAACCCAGGCAATCTGGTTTCAAAGGTTGATCTCTTTGCTATGGCTGCTTTTATAGTTACTTTTCTTAAAATGAGAGAAAAATGAAAAAAAATTATCATATACCCCAATAGCTAACTATGTTCCAATGACTACAACGGATTTCATCCCATATCTTAAATTCTAGCTCAAACCGACCTAGAACATAAATCTGCCAAAGCAACAAAAGTAGGATAGAATAGGCCCTAAGAAGATGTTTAAAATCTACTAGAAATAAGAGATTAATTCCAGCAAGGTCACAAGAAACAAGAGCAACACACAGAACTCAACTGCATTTTTATACACTAAAAATGAACATTTAGAAACAAAAATTAAAAACAAAATACCATTTACGATCACACCAAAGAAAATGATACTTAAATATACATTTAACAGAACATGCACAGTATCTCTATCCTGGAAATTACAAAATGGTGAAGAAAAAAATTAAAGACCACAATAAATGGAGAGACATACCATACTATGTTCATAGATTGGAAGGTATGACAAAGTAACATGTCAATTCTCCCCAAATGATTTATAGGTTTAACACAATTCCTACCAAAGAGCGTTTGTAGACATCAAGGAGTGTATTCTAAACTTCACAGGGAAAGGCCCTAGAACATAGAAAACAATCTTTACAAAAATAAAATGAGAGGGAGTCTTCTTCCCAATATTAAGGCTTACTACATAGCTACGGTAATCAAAATAGCATGCTATTGGTGAGGAGATAAACACACAAATGAATGAAATAGAATAAAGGGCCCCAAAAATTTGCATAAATTTTCTTAACTGATTTTTAACAAAGGTACAGCTCAATTTCAGTGGAGAAAGAACAGCCTTTTCAACAAATGGTGCTGAAGCAATCTGACATCCAGAAGTAAAAGAATAATGAACCCTGACCTAAACTTTACACTTTACAGAATTAAACGCAAAATTAATCATAGAATTAAATTAAACTATCACATGTTTAGAAAAAAAGACACAGGAGAAAATCTTCAGAGTATGGGGCTAAGCAAAGAATTCTTAAACTTGACAACAAAAGCAAGATCCATAAAAGGGAAAATTGATAAACAGGGTGTCATCAATTTTTTTAAATTTTAGACTTTGAAAGCCCATGTGAAAAGAACGAAAAGACAGACTAGGAGAAAATATTTGCAGAGAATATATCCAACAAAAAACTAGTATCTAGAATACATGAAAAAACTCTTAAAGCTCAACAATGAAATTAAAAATAATCTAATTAGAAAATGGGAAAAAGACATAGACACTTCACCAAAAAGCATATACATATGGTAAATAAGCATACAAAAAGATGTTCAACATTAGTAGCTGTGACAGCTAATTTTATATATCAATTTGGGCCATCAGCATACAATACATGGTGCTATTTTTCCCACAGCCAGGATTCAAGGGTCTAGGAATTAAGTGGTAAAAACAGAGTGTCATCAAACACTATTACTTAGTAGACCCACTAGCAAAATTTTTGCTTCCTTTTCCAATAAACTTCTGCTCTGCTGGCCTAGAGGTCTTATAGTTCCAAAAGGAGGAATGCTTCTACCAGGAGACACAACAATAATTCTATTAAGCTGGAAGTTAAGACTGCTGCCCAGCTAATCACTTTAAGCAAGTATCCTATGCCTCTGAGTCAACAGGCAAAGAGGGTAGTTACCATATTGATTGACACTGACTACTGAGAGGAAACAGGACTGCTACTCCACAATAGAGGTAAGAAAGAGAATGTTTGAAATACAAGAGACCCTTTAGAGCATCTCTTAGTATTACCATGCCCTGTGATTAAGGTCAATGGAAAATTACAATACAATCCAGGGAGAACGACTAATGGCCCAGACATTTCAGGAATGAAGGTTTGGGTCACTCTACCTTATTTTACTATTCTGGGTAGTAAAAGAGGGTAGTTACACATACCAGCTACAACCATGTGACCAGTTATAGAACTGAGTACTGTAAGTGTTATTAAAGACTATTCCTCCTTATTTTGTAATGATGTATCTGTGTGTGTATAAAACAGTTTCTTTGCTTTCCTTTATCATGTAACATAAGATGTACTAACTTATATTTAATGTTAATTAAATATTACGTAATAATATGAACTGATGTTAATTTTACCTCATTGTATTTACGTTACAAGCTACAGAGAAAAGTAAACACCACTCATGGACTTTCTTTCCTCTCCTGGGGAAGAGGTCTAATGTATTTCAGTTGTATGCAAACAGATGTATCATGGCAAGTGAAATTATGACCTTGTTATTATCTTTATTTGGAGGATTAAATGCTTAATTTAAGGAAATGTGTGTAGATGCCAAATTGACAAAGGGTGAATCTGTGATAGTTTTAATGTGTCAACCAGACTGGGTCACAGAATGCACAAACATTGGGCTAAACATTATTCTGGGTGTGTTTGCATCTGATTACATTTGAATTGGTAGATGGAGTAAAGCAGATTGCCCTCCCCAATGAATCAGGTGGGCTTCATTCAATGCCTTGGAGGTCTGAATAGAACAAAAGGCAGGTTAAGGGAGGATTCCCTCTCTGTCTATTTTCAAGCTGAGACATCTCTCTCTTCTGCACCTGGACTGGAACTTACACCATCAGCTTTCCTGGTTCTCAGGCTTTTGGACTTGGACAGGATCTTATACCACCAGCTCTCCTGGGTCTTCAGCTTGCAGACGGAAGATCATGGGACTTCTCAGCCTCCATAATCACATAAACGAATTCCTTATAATAAATATATCTATCAATCCTACTGATTCCGTTTCTCTGGCGTACCCTGACTATACAGGAGCCAGCAAGGAAATACAAATCAAAATCACAATGAGATATTTTACTACATATGCACAAGAAAAGCTAAAATAAAAAACTTTGACAAGACCAAATGCTGGCAAGGATGTAGAGAAACTAGATTGCTAATGCATTGCTAGTGGGAACATCAAATGCTACAGTCACTCTTAAAACACAAAACATAGGCATTCTGTTCCAAGATGGCTGAATAGGAACAGCTCCAGTCTGCAGCTCCCAGCGTGATCGATGCAGAAGATGGGTGATTTCTGCATTTCCAACCGAGGTAGCTGGTTCATTTCATTGGCACTGGTTGGACAGTGGGGGCAGCCCTTGGAAGGCAAGCCAAAGCAGGGCGGGGCATCGCCTCACCTGGGAAGCGCAAGGGGTCGGTTTCCTAGCCAAGGGACGCCTTGAGAGACAGCACCTGGAAAACCGGGACACTCCCGCCCAAATACTGTGCTTTCCCAAAAATCTTAGCAAATGGCACACTAGGAGATTATATCCCCCACCTGGGCTCAGCGGATCCCAAGCCCACAGAGCCTTGCTTACTGGTAGCTCACCAGTCTGAGATCCACCTGCAAGGCAGCAACCTGGCAGGGGGAGGGGTGTCCACCATTGCTGAGGCTTGAGTAGCTAAACAAAGCCACAGGAAGCTTGAACTGGGAGAAGCCCACCTCAGCTCAGCGAGTCCCACTGCCTCTGTAGTCTCCACCTCTGGGGACAGGGCATAGCTGAACAAAACGCAGCAGAAACTTCTGCACATAAACATCCCTGCCTGACAGATCTGAAGAGAGCAGTGGTTCTCCCAGCACAGTGTTTGAGCTCAGAGAACAGAAAGGCTGCCTCCTCAAGTGGCTCCCTGACCCCCGTGTAGCCTAACCGGGAGACAACTCCCAGTAGGGGCCAACTGACACCTCATACAGCCTGGTGCCCCTCTGGGACAAAGCTTCTAGAAGAAGAATCAGGAAAAAATATTTGCTGTTCTGCAGCCTCCACTGGTGATACCCAGGCAAACAGGGTCTGGAGTGGACCTCCAGCAAACTCCAACAGACCTGCAGCTGAGAGACGTAACTATTAGAAGGAAAACTAACAAACAGAAAGGAATAGCATCAATATCCACACCAAAACCCCATCTGCAGGTCACCAACATCAAAGACCAAAGGTAGATAAAACCACAAAGATGGGGAAACCCAGAGCAGAAAAGCTGAAAATTCTAAAAACCAGAAAGCCTCTTCTCCTCCAAAGGATCGCAGCACATTGCCAGCAACGGAACAAAGCTGGATGGAGAATGACTTTGACGAGCTGATAGAAGTAAGCTTCAGAAGGCTGGTAATAAGAAACTTCTCTGAGCTAAAGGAGGATGTTCGAACCCATTGCAAGGAAACTAAAAACCTTGAAAAAAGATTAGACGAATGGCTAACTAGAATAAACAGTGCAGAGAAGACCTTAAATGGCCTGATGGAGCTGAAAACCATGGCACGAGAACTACATGATGCATGCACAAACTTCAATAGCCAATATGATCAAGTGAAAGAAAGGGTGGTATCAGTAACTGCAGATCAAATTAATGAAATAAAGTGACAACTTTAGAGAAAAAAGAGTAAAAAGAAAAGAACAAAGCCTCCAAGAAATATAGGACTATGTGAAAAGACCAAATATACATTTGATTGGTGTACCTGAAAGTGATGGGGAGAATGGAACCAAGTTGGAAAACACTCTTAAGGATATTATCCAGGAGAACTTCCCCAACCTAGCAAGGCAGACCAGCATTCAAATTCAGGAAAAGCAGAGAACACCACAAAGATACTCCTCAAGAAGAGCAAACCCAAGACACATAATTGTCAGATTCACCAAGGTTGAAATGAAGGAAAAATGTTAAGGGCAGCCAGAGAGAAAGGTCAGGTTACCCACAAAGGGGTAACAGCGGATCTCTCAGCAGAAACTCTACAAGCCAGAAGAGAGTGGATGCCAATATTCAACATTATTAAAGACAAGAATTTTCAATCCAGAATTTCATACGCAGCCAAACTAAGCTTCATAAGTGAAGGAGAAATAAAATCCTTTACAGACAAGCAAACGCTGAGAGATTTTGTGACCACCAGGCCTGCCTTACAAGAGCTCCTGAAGGAAGCACTAAACATGGAAAGAAACAACTGGTACCAGCCATTGCAAAAGCATGCCAAAATGTAAAGACCATCGAGGCTAGGAAGAAACTGCATCAACTAACGGGCAAAATAACCACCTAACATCATAATGACATGATCAAATTGACACATAACAATATTAACCTTAAATGTGAATGGGTTAAGTGCTCCAATTAAAAGACACAGACTGGCAAATTGGATAAAGAGTCAAGACTCATCAGTGTGATGTATTCAGGAGACCCATCTCATGTGCAGACACACATAGGCTCAAAATAAAGGGATGGAGGAAGATCTACCAAGCTAATGGAAAGCAAAAAAAAAAAAAAAAAAAAAAAAAAAGCAGGGGTTGCAATCCTAGTCTCTGATGAAACAGACTTTCAACCAACAAAGATCAAAAGAGACAAAGAAGGCCACTACACAATGGTAAAGGGATCAATGCAACAAGAAGAGCTAACTATCCTAAATATATATGCACCCAATACAGGAGCACCCAGATTCATAAAGCAAGTCCTTAGAGACCTAAAAAGAGACGTACACTCCCATACAACAATAATGGGAGACTTTAACACCCCACTGTCAATAGGATCAACAAGACAGAAGGTTAACAAGGATATCCAGGAACTGAACTCAGCTCTGCAACAAGAAGACCTAATAGACATCCACAGAACTTTCCACCACAAATCAACAGAAAATATATTCTTCTCAGCATCACATCACACTTATTCCAAAACTGACCACATAGTTGGAAGTAAAGCACTCCTCAGCAAATGGAAAAGAACAGAAATCATAACAAATTGCCTCTCAGACCACAGTGTAATCAAATTAGAACTCAGGATTAAGAAACTCACTCGAAACCACAAAACTACATGGAAACTGAACAATCTACTGCTGAATGACTACTGGATAAATAACGAAATGAAGGCAGAAAAAAAAGATGTTCTTTGAAACCAATGAGAACAAAGACACAACGTACCAGAATCTCTGGGACACATTTAAAACAGTGGGTAGAGGGAAATTTACAGCACTAAATGCACACAAGAGAAAGCAGGAAAGATCTAAAATTGACACCCTAACATCACAATTAAAAGAACTAGAGAAGCAAGAATAAACACATTCAAAAGTTAGCAGAAGGTAACAACTAAGATCAGAGCAGAACTGAAGGAGATAGAGACACAAAAAACACTTCAAAAAAAAAAAATCAATGAATCCAGGAGCTGGTTTTTTGACAAGATCAACAAAATTGATAGACTGTTAGCAAGACTAATAAAGAAGAAAAGAGAGAAGAATCAAATAGACACAATAAAAAATGATAAAGGAGTATCACCACCGATCCCACAGAAATACAAACTACCATCAGAGAATACTATAAACACCTCTACGCAAATTAACTAGAAAATCTAGAAGAAATGGATAAATTCCTGGACACATACACCCTCCCAGGACTAAACCAGAAAGAAGCTGACTCTCTGAACAGACCATGAACAGGCTCTAAAATCGAGGCAATAATTAATAGCCTACCAACCAAAAAAAGTCCAGGACCAGGTGGATTCACAGCGAAATCCTACCAGAGGTACAAGGAGGAGCTGGTACTATTCCTTGTGAAACTAGTCCAATTAACATAAAAAGAGGGAATCCTCCCTAACTCATTTTATGAGGTCAACATCAGCTTGATACCAAGGCCTGGCAGAGACACAACAAAAAAAGAGAATTTTAGACCAATATCCCTGATGAACATCGAAGTGAAAATCCTCAATAAAATACTGGCAAACTGAATCCAGCAGCACATCAAAAAGTTTACACACCATGATCAAGTCGGCTTTATCCCTGAGATGCAAGGCTGGTTCAGTATACGCAAATCAATAAACATAATCCATCATATAAACAGAACCAGTGACAAAAACCACATGATTATCTCAACAGATGCAGAAAAGGCCTCCAACAAAATTCAACAGCCCTTCATGCTAAAAACTCTCAATAAACTAGGTATTGATCGAACGTATTTCAAAATAATAAGAGCTATTTATGACAAATGCAAAGCCAATATCATACTGAATGGGCAAAACCTGGAAGCATTCCCTTTGATAACTGGCACAAGACAGGGATGCCCTCTCTCACCACTCCTATTCAATATAGTGTTGTAAGTTCTGGCCAGGGCAATCAGGCAAAAGAAAGAAATAAAGGGTATTCAATCAGAAAAAGAAGAAGTCAAATTGTCCCTGTTTGCAGATGACATGATTGTATATTTTAAAAACCCCATTGTCTCAGCCCAAAATCTCCTTAAGCTGATAAGCAACTTCAGCAAAGTCTCAGGATACAAAATCAATGTGCAAAAATCAAAGCCATTCTTATACACCAATAACAGACAAACAGAGAGCCAAATCATGAGTGAACTCCCATTCACAATTGCTTCAAAGAGAATAAAATACCTAGGAATCCAACTTACAAGGGATGTGAAGGATCTCTTCAAGGAGAACTACAAACCACTGCTCAACGAAATACAGTAGGACACAAACAAATGGAAGAACATTCCATGCTCATGAATAGGAAGAATCAATATAGTGAAAATGGCCATACTGCCCAAGGTAATTTACAGATTCAACGCCATCCCCATCAAGCTACCAATGAGTTTCTTCACAGAATTGGAAAAAAACTTTAAAGTAAAGTTCATATGGAACGAAAAAAGAGCCCGCATTGCCAAGACAATCCTAAGCAAAAAAAACAAAGCTGGAGGCATCATGCTACCTGACTTCAAACTATACTACAAGGTATAGTAACCAAAACAGCATGGTACTGGTACCAAAACAGATATATAGACCAATGGAACAGAACAGAGGCCTCAGAAATAACACCGCACATCTACAACCATCTGATCTTTGACAAATCCGACAAAAACAAGAAATAGGGAAAGGATTCCCTATTTAATAAACGGTGCTGGGAAAACTGGCTAGCCATATGTAGAAAGCTGAAACTTCATGACTAAAACACTAAAAGCAATGGCAACAAAAGCCAAAATAAGACAAATGGGAGCTAATTAAACTAAAGAGCTTCTGCACAGCAAAAGAAACTACCATCAGACTGTATAGGCAACCTATAGAATGGGAGAAAATTTTTGCAATCTACTCATCTGACAAAGGGTTAATATCCAGAATCTACAAAGAACTTAAACAAATTTACAAGAAAAAAACAAACAACCCCATCAAAAAGTGGGTAAAGGATATGAACAGATACTTCTCAAAGGAAGACATTCATACAGCCAACAGACACATGAACAAATGCTCATCATCACTGGTCATCAGAGAAATGCAAATCAAAACCACAATGAGATACCATCTCACACCAGTTAGAATGGCAATCATTAAAAAGTCAGGAAACAACAGATGCTGGAGAGGATATGAAGAAACAGGAATGCTTTTACACTATTGGTGGGACTGTAAACTAGTTGAACCATTGTGGAAGACAATGTGGTGATTCCTCAAGGATCTAGAACTAGAAATACCATTTGACCCAGCCATCCCATTACTGGGTATATACCCAAAGGATTATAAATCATGCTACTATAAAGACACACGCACACGTATGTTTATTGCGGCACTATTCACAATAGCAAAAACTTGGAACCAACCCACATGTCCATCAATGATAGACTGGATTAAGAAAATATGACACATATATACCATAGAATACTATGAAGCCATAAAAAAGGATGAGTTCTTGTCCTTTGCAGGGACACGGATACAGCTGGAAACCATCATTCTGAGCAAACTATCATAAGGACAGAAAACCAAACACAGTATGTTCTCACTCGGGAACTGAACAATGGGCACACTTGGACACAGGGTAGGGAACATCACACACTGGGGCCTGTCATGGTTTAGGGGCCAGGGGGAGGGATAGCATTAGGAGAAATACCTAATGTAAATGACAAGTTAATGGGTGCAGCACAACAACATGGCACATGTATACCTATGTAACAAATCTGCACGTTGTGCACATGTACCCTAGAACTTAAAGTATAATTGAAAAAAAAAATGATCCTGAAGAAAGTAATTAAGAACAGAAATTAATAATAAAACTCTAAGAAACAAACAAAAAAAGCCACAAAACATTCAATTACCATATGATCCCCAATTACAAACTTGGGCATTTATTCCAGAAAAATGAAAGTTTGTGTTCACAAATAACCCTTACATAAATGTTCATAGCAGCTTTATTTATAATAGCCAAAAACTGGAATCATCCCAGATGTCCTTCAATTGGTGAATGGCCAAACAAATTGTGGGACATCCATACCATGGAATATCACTCAGCAGTAAAAAGGAATGAATGACACGTGCAACAAATAGGATGAATGGTCAGGAAATTATGCTGAGCAAAAGAACGTTACATAGTGTATAATTCCATTGATATAACTTTTCTTGAAATGATGGAACTATAGAAATATAATACAGATTAGTGATTGAAAACATGGGGTGGGGGGTCACGCAGGAGGGAAGCCGATGTGGTTATAAAAGAGTAACATGATGATCCTTGAGGACATAAAACTTCTTTATCTTGACTGCGCTAGTGGATACGCAATTACTAAAACTGTACAGAACTTAGCATGCAACATAGATATATACATAAATGAGTACAGGTAAAACTGAGGATATCTGACATGACCATAAGCAATTTCCTGAGTCTTAAGCCAAACATCTCCCAGTGTACCACCCCAGCACCTTTTTTTCTGCTATTCCTTTAGATTTATGCCCACCTCTGTCATTTCAACCTATCAATATCCTTTTTATTCTTGGAGGCACAGGCTAAAATCGCATCCTTTTTCATGAAATCTTTCTCAATCACGTCAGCTAAACATGAACTCTCCTGCTTCAGTTCTGGCCCTTACCATGGTATATCTTATACTAGTTACATATTTCTGATTTAAGATTTTAAGCATTTGAGAATAAGGATTAATGTGTAACTATCAGCACTAAGCCAGCTCAGTCCCTTGGAAAGGCGCTCAGGTATTTATTTTAATTAATCTGGTCCCACCCTTACCAAAATATCCAACCAAAATTCCTACTCCTCCAGGGCATAAATTCTCCACCTGAAATAGACAGGTCTCCTCCTCTGTCCTATGCAGGTATCTTCTCACCTGGAAAGTTCCATTTCAAGTTACAATGAACCCTTCGAAGTTATCTCAAAGGTCATTTATTCTTTGAAGTCTTCCCATGTTTTTCTTAACCCGTTTCAATGAATCCAGGAGCTGGGTTTTTGATAAGATCAACAAAATTGGTCTTCTTGTAATGCCCATTACGCTTTATACTTCCCTTAAATCACTTAGTTTAAGTCCTGTACTACAATCACATTCTGGCATCTGCTTAATCTTCTCCAAAAAGTAAACTCTTTGAGAGCAACAACTGCCCTGAACACTTTGGAAAATGCTTTACATATATTTGGTGTTCACGTATTTGCTGAATCAAATCAAACTTATTTCTAGAAAATTAAGTAATATCATTCAATCTTCTAACACCATTGATAAAAATAAATGCCATAGAGTAAGCTTTACAGGAAATGTTAATCAACTCTGTAATTCTCTTATGACTTACAAGATATCATTTCTGATTCTCCCTGCCTCTCTATACCTTGCCTTCTTAGTTTCTCTATGGCTGTTTTCACAGCAACAGAGTTGAGTAACTGCAACAGAGACCAAATGTTCCAGAAAGCCAAAAACATTTATTATCTGGCCCTTTACACAAAAAAGTTTGCAGACTCCTGGCATAGAGGATGTAGAATAATTTGGGCCCCTACCTCCTTTTCCAGTCTCAACTCCCATCACAAACTCTAAGCCTTTGTTATGTCAAACAGGCTATTCTCCTCTTAATAAAACCACTACTTGTTTTTCAAGGGGCTTTACTTGACACAATTGGGGCCCAGACTATATTGAATAAAATGATGGCTTTTTACCAATTCCTACCATATTATCTCATGTCTTATTTAAAACACATACAAAACTATGATTCTAAACAGAAATCAGAGGATGGAAACTAACTAGGAAAGTGACAGCAAATATGTGTATTATAAAGATTGCAGAACACTTAAAATACCTGACAAGAGGTTCTATCATGGCAACTAAAAAACACCTTTTACTTTGCCAGGATACTTTTGTGCAAAGAGCACTAGATTTGAAGTCAAAGCACTTAGGTCTAATACTAAAGTTTGGATATTAGAGTCCCAGTATCATTGCATATGAGCTACAAAGTCTTTTCATAAAGGTAACACAAACATCGAATTTTTAATCTGAGTCACTATTATCATTACCAATATATCAGCATCTGTGATCCAATATCATAATTACAAATTATATTTTCATAATGTTTCAAAGCTTATAAAGTATTCACAGACATCTCATGAGTTCACAGTAGTCTTGTGAGATTTGAAGGCAAGTTTCTTCACTTTGTAAATAAGGAAATTAAGGCCCAAAGAAACTAAGTGTGTTGCCTAACATCACAGAGTCAAAAAATAGCAGAGGCTTGGCCGGGTGCGGTGGCTCAAGCCTGTAATCCCAGCACTTTGGGAGGCCGAGACGGGTGGATCACGAGGTCAGGAGATCGAGACCATCCTGGCTAACATGGTGAAACCCCGTCTCTACTAAAAAAATACAAAAAACTAGCTGGACGAGGTGGCGGGCACCTGTAGTCCCAGCTACTCGGGAGGCTGAGGCAGGAGAATGGCATAAACCCGGGAGGCAGAGCTTGCAGTGAGCTGAGATCCGGCCACTGCACTCCAGCCTGGGCGACAGAGCGAGACTCCGTCTCAAAAAAAAAAAAAAATAGCAGAGGCTCAATCTAGGTCTCCTGATTCTAGTTTAATAGTCTTCCCGCTTTTCAATGTTGTCTATTTAATGACATTTTACAAAATGTAATCTGCTGTGAGCCTGCAATAAGAAATAATTTAACAGCAAAAATTCTACATAATATCCCTCGATCTTACCTCCACCTGAGAGATAACACCATCAGCAAAGGCTCTGGCTTCAAATAAATTTGGTTCTACTGAAAAGCTCATCAAGATTCAAAGAGTATTCCAAGATGGTCACATCAGAGTTGTTAGACCACTAACTAGTCCAGTCTTTATTTACATTAGAAAAAAAAATCTGTTTGCATTACAACTATTTCACACAGGCATGAAATTTTAAAGTGGTGTCAGAAAAATGTTTCTAGGCTAAAATAAAGGATTTTTAACTCAACAGACTAAGAACATTGAGGAGAGTCCTTAAGTAAAATCAATAACAAAATGCTATATATTGACCACTGCTTTTGAAATATTTATAAGACTACATGTTAAAGAGTCAAAATCTATCTGGGACTGAAAGAGTGAATATCAGCTAGGACTGAAAAAAGAAAAAAGCAACCGTGCAATTAATCAGGCTTGGGAAGACAGACACAGATAAAACCAGCTGCAAAATTAACAGGAAACATTGTTTTTCCCAAGGTTATGAGGCAGTTGTAAAATATCAGGAAGACTCCCTCTCGAGTGATTACTGCTTTCTTACAGCAGTGACCCTGGACCCACTTTGCTATTTTCACTTATTACCAGAGGAAGATACCCAGTTCCTAAAATGTCCTTGCTTCATGACGATACCCGATCCATAGTTAATCCCCACTTGTTCCAATTTGCCTCAGTAACAGCCACCAATCTAGAAGTGATCCTGGCTTCCATCAGACCCTCCTCAGAATACTTTAATGTAAACCAAACTTTACAAAACACTTCCCTCATCCCTCTTATCCAGAGGCCTTTCATTGTTACTTGGGAGTTTACTCACTTACTATACATCAATACATCTGATTTTCTCAGACTACAGGCTAATTCTTAGTGGTCCTTGGTTGATTATGCTTAAACAAAAAAATGCATTTTGAATTATCCTACAGATTCAGCAGTTTCCTATCGACAAAAGCACTCTTAAGACCCCCCTAGGCCGGGCACGGTGGCTCAAGCCTGTAATCCCAGCACTTTGGGAGGCCGAGACGGGCGGATCACAAGGTCAGGAGATCGAGACCATCCTGGCTAACATGGTGAAACCCCGTCTCTACTAAAAAATACTAAAAAATACAAAAAAATAGCCGGGCGAAGTGGCGGGCGCCTGTAGTCCCAGCTACTCAGGAGGCTGAGGCGGGAGAATGGCGTAAACCCGGGAGGCGGAGCTTGCAGTGAGCTGAGATCCGGCCACTGCACTCCAGCCTGGGCGACAGAGCGAGACTCCGTCTCAAAAAAAAAAAAAAAAAAAAAGACCCCCCTAAAAAACCTCCTGAGCCTAAACCAGAAAATCAGTAACCACAATAGACTTTTACTCCCAAGAAAGATGAGTAACTCATTGAATTCTGTTTATTATCACAGGAAATATTCTGATTAATAATGCTAAGAGATACAGGACTTAACCAAAGCCAGGTAACTATCATATCTGCTGGGAAAGAGAGTTTATCAGCAAATTGGCACCAAGTTCCAGAAAAAACCAGAAGTATACAAATTGGTGGTATTATTATTATTATTATTTTGAGACATGGTCTCTGTCACCCTGACTGGAGTGCAATGGCGTGAACACAGCTCACTGCAGCCTCAACCTCCTGGGCTCAAGTGATCCTGCTGCCTCAGACTCCTGAGTAGCTGGAGCTATAGGCACACTTGGCTAATTTTTTATTGTTTAATTTTTGTAGAGACAGGGTCTCACCACGCTGCCCAGGGTAATCTCAAATTCCTGGGCTCAAGTGATCCTCTAGCACTGGCCTCCCAAACTGTTGGGATTACAGGCACGAGCCACCATGGCTAGCCTCTGATTTTTTGAATACGAATGAATCACTTAACTCTTGGGCAATTTTATCTGTTACCTGCAATCATTAAAGTTAAACATAGTAAATATGAAATCCTTAGGTAATTTTCTAATTTTTTTAGTTTTTTATTTTTTGGCTAAAGGTGCGATCTCACTTTGTTGCCCAGGCTGGTCTCAAATTCCTGGGCTAAAGGGATCCTCCATCCTAGGCCTCCCAAAGTGCCAGATGACAGGCTTCAGCCATCACATTCGGCCTAATTTTTAAATTTTAATGTAAATTATATAAAAATAGACTGTTTCCAATTTTTCAATAAATGGCATTGAAAGAGAAACCAAATTATTTTGGCCATAGGTCAAGCTAACTTCATAAACATAGAAGCCACATTTCATCTATGACAAGGTAAAAAATAAGATTCTATTGTGTTTTAAGCTTTAAAAAACTCAGAGTTGAAAAGTGCCTGTTACCAATAAGTCTTTGGAAAATAGAAAATCTAGCTATTTGAAAGAATAATAAAAGAATAATAATCTCAACCCAACTTTAGTAGGCCAGACTTAAAGGGGATAGGACAAAAACATTATTATCAAAGTAATGTTCAAATATGATGCTTATAGGATTAGGAAAATCCTGTAACCAACTTCAAAACAAAGTTTTAAACTTCTAAGAAACAGTAGCTGCACATCTACCTCAATTTTAAGTCAAGAATACGAAGGCCCAGTGGGGGATGAAGCAAGGAGAGGAGTGCTTTCAGCAAAAGATTAAGACTGAATCAAAAATAGTACAAGGCTCAGCCAATAACTACTGACCAAATATAGTCTTAAAGCTGTATAGACATAGGGCAGAAAGGACTACTGTTCATAGATCAGGCTTCTTGTACCACACCTATCATCATCAATATCTTCATCTTCAAATACAAAGAGTTTTTCAGAAAACAAGCTTTACGTAATTAAGCAGAGCTAAAATAACCTTGGATTCGTATTTTCTCTTTTACAAATCAATAACCTGGTCAACATTAGTTTTATTTTTTAAAAATTTCACCAGGCACAGTGGCTCACACCTGTCATTCCAGCACTTCGGGAGGCCGAGACAGGTGGATCACTTGAGGTCAGGAGTTCGAGACCAGCCCAGCCAACATTGTGAAACCCAGTCTCTACTAAAAATACAAAAATTAGCCGAGCGTGGTGGCGCACAGCTGTAATACCAGCTACTTGGGAGGCTGAGGCATGAGAATCGCTTGAACTTGGGAGGTGGAGTTTGCACTCAGCCAAGATGGTGCCACTGCACTCCAGTCTAAGCAATAGAGCAAGACTCCATCTCAAAAACAAACAATTTCATCAGAAAATAGAACATGGTCAGGAGCAGGGGCTCACGCCTGTAATCTCAGCACTTTGGGAGGCCCAGGTGGGTGGATCAACTGAGGTCAGGAGTTCAAGACCAGCCTGGTCAACATGGTGAAACCCCATCTCTACTAAAAATACAAAAAATTAGCTGGGCATGGTGGCGCACGCCTATAATCCCAGCTACTCGGGAGGCTGAGGCAGGAGAATCACTTGAACCTGGGAGGTGGAGGTTGCAGTGATCCAAGATCGTGCCACTGCACTCCAGCCTGGGCAACAAGGGTGAAACTCTGTCTCAAAAAAAAAAAAAAAAGAAAGAAAATAGAATGTATGCAACCCTCTGATTGGTTAAAATGTAGTAAGCATATATATTTCTATTAAGTAGACAGGACAATAATAGACTAAGAAAATACTGCCAAAAACACTGGAAAGTGGCCAGGTGCAGTGGTTCATGCTTGTAATCCCAGTACTTTGGGAAGCAAACCAGATCTCTTGAGGCCAGAAGTTCGAGACCAGCCTGGGCAACATGACAAAACCCCATTTCTACAAAAAAAAATTAAAAAATTAGCCAGGCATGACTGTGCATGCCTGTAGTCCCAGCTAGTTTTTGGTGAAGCTTCGTTGGGGGTTTCCTAAAAAAGCTCCAACAACTAAACAGATTAATATAGACTAAAATATTGAAACAAGCCACAAAAGTGACAAAAATGAATATGAATAAAATGTGATAATTCTAGTAAAATTACAAAAGTATAGAATTACTTCTTTCATGGATTTGATTCTATGGATCGAATTATGTCTCTAAAACCTTAACCAACAATAGTAAAAGTATATAGTCTTCAAAGTTGATGCCAATCACATCTCATAACATCAATCCACAGTACAACTTAAATAACACTAGTAAGTTCTACAGGCTATTGATATTCATGGCCATTGAACATCTTTTTGCTAGGGTAATATTAAGTGAAATATGGCAAAGAAACATTATTTCCAATTCCTTTCAGGCTTTCTGCAAAGTTCACTTACATAATTTGGAATGATAAACATCCCAGATCTTTATTTTTTTTTAAATCCTCTTCTAAACTTTTTAACTTGATTTGGTTAACATACACAGAAGTTTTAGACTGTCTTTTCCTCCAACTAAACAAACCTAGCACTGTTTTACCTCTTCCCTTTGTGAAGTATAAAGTTCTATTTCTATAAAGTACTGAGTTAAACATATAGAACAAACATCAAAAGATTAATAGTTTGGTGTATACTGAAAGAAAAATCTAAAGGAATAATAATAATGAGGAAAGAAAAAACATGTTCATACTAGGATTAAACAGAGAAAATACTTTTTTCCTTATATTTTACTTAATAAAATAAGCCCTCATATAATAAAATCTGTTTCATTTTAAAAAAGCTACTAAATTATTAATCCTAATATTACTACAATACTGATTTCAGAAATGGATATAAGGGGCTAGAAACACATATAGGCTATATAAACCCATAAACACATCTTAAAAGGATACTTCAGTTTCCATGTGGCAACAATCATAGCACTTCCATCTATTTAGTATTTAATGAGCACTTACAGTGTGGAAAATACAAAAGATTGAGTTTACATTCCAGTTTAATTACTTGCAGGTGTGACAAGAATCTCTCGCTCTTCTCCAGGTACATAAAAGTAATGGGTTCAGAAGCAACTCACTTCAGGCACAATTATGATAGTACAAAGAGGAGGAAGGTGGTAAGTAGAGGGAGGCAGGCCACAAAAAGCAAAACCTAGCAAAAGTATGATACATAGGCAAGATATAGGAACTACATAAAATTAGAGAGAGTGACATATACTCCTGGCAGAAACTCAGTCACCTCAGCCGATAAACAGTTTAAATTAGACTACTTTCTTTCCATTTACATTTACATATAAACAAGAGATAGATCCCTCACGTCCAAGTGAATTCTGGCATGAAGAGTGACATATAACGATATGATGGCCAATAAGTCAAGAGTCAATCAATGCTAAATGAAAGCTTAGAGCAACATGTAAATATTAATTTGGCTGTAGAATTAATGCAAGGCTCCTGAGCTGTATACAGTGTAAATTACAGGCTTACTATATAAATTACAGGATATTGCTACATGCCACTTGTACTAAAGATAAAAAAACAAAAAACAATTTTTTTTTGCAGTTGCAAGATTTAATAGAGTGAAAACAGAGCTCCCATAAAATGGGAGAGGAACCAAAGGGGGTTGCCATTACTGGCTCGAATGCCTGGGTTTATATTCCGATCACTATCCTTCCCCATGTGTTCTCAGGCGATAGATGATTGGCTATTTCTTTACCTTCTGGTTTTGTCTAATTAGCATTTTAGTGAGCTCTCTTTACTACCTGATTGGTCGCGTGTGAGCTAAGTTGCAAGCCCCTTGTTTAAAGGTGGATGCGGTCACCTTCCCAGCTAGGCTTAGGGATTCTTAGTCGGCCTAGGAAATCCAGTTAGTCCTGTCTCTCAGTTCCCGCTCTCAACAAGAAAATCCAAGTGCTGCTGGGGAGGTTGGCCAACAACCGCTCTAACTGCTTCCTGTTGAATTGGGGAGTAGTAGGGGTCGTGCAGTTGAGATTTCCTTGGGAAAAAAATGTTTAAAAATACAGTCTTACTGCATCATACCCTTGCCTCAGTTTAGAAATATAAGCATGCATACAAAAATCAGTAGTATTTCTATATGCTAACGGAGAACAGTATGAAAAGGAAATCAAGAAAGTAATCCCATTTAGTATAGCTATAAATAAAATAAAATACCTAGGAATAAACTTAACCAAAGAAGTGAAAGATCCCTACAATGAAAACTATAAAACACTGATGAAAGAAACTGAAGAAGATACAAAAAAGGAAAGACATTCCATATTCATGAATTATAAGAAATATATTGTTACCATATCCATTCTACTCAAAGCAATCTACAGATTTAATGCAATCCCAATCAAAATACCAATGACATTCACAGAAATAGAAGAAATAATCCTAAAATGGATATGGAACCACAAAAGACCCAGAATAGACGACACTATCCTGAGTAAAAATAATAAAACTCGAGAAATCACTTACCTGACTTCAAATTATACTACAGGGCTATTGTAACCAAAACAGTACGGTACTGGCATAAAAAGAGAAACATAGACCAATGGAACAGATTAGAGAACTGAGAAATAAATCCATATGTCTTAAGTGAACTGATATTCAACAAAGGTCCCAAGAACACATATTGGAAAAAGGACAATCTCTTGAATAAATGGTGCTAGGAAAATTGGATACCCATATGCAGAAGAATGAAACGAGACCCCTATCTCTCACCATATACAAGAATCAAATCAAAATGGGTTGAAGACTTAAATTTAAGACCTCCACCTATGAAACCACTAAAAGAAAACATTGGTGAAACTCTCCAGGACATTGGACTGGGTAAGGATTTCTGATCTCTTGAGTAATACCCCAAAAGCACAGGCAACCACAGCAAAAAAAGTTTGTGCACAACAAAGGAAACAATCAACAAAATGAAAAGACAACCCAAAGAATGAGAAAAAAATTTGCAAACTATTCATCTGACAAAGGATCAATGACCAGAATATAGCCGGGCACAGTGACTCACGCCTGTAATTCCAATACTTTTGGGAGGCAGAGATGGGAGGATCACTTGAGGCCAGGAGTTTGAAACCAGACTGGATAACACAGTGAGACTCTATCTCTACAAAAATATATATATTTTAATTATCCAGAAGTGGTGGTGCATGCCTATAGTTCCAGCTACTCAGGAAACTGAGGCAGGAAGCTCACTAGAAGTTTGTGGCTGCAGTGAGTTATGATTGAACCAGTGCACTCCAGCCTCGGTGACAGAATAAGGCAAGATCCTATTTAAAAATAAATAAATAAAAATAACCAGAATGTAAAAGGAGCTCAAACAACTCAATAGAAAACAAAAATCTAATAATCAATTTAAAAATGGGCAAAAGAGCTGAATAGACATTTCTCAAAAGAAAATATACAAATGACAAACAGGCATATCAACAGGTGCTCAACATCATGGATCATCAGAAAAATGCAAATCAAAACTATAATGAGGGCCGGGTGCAGTGGGTCATGCCTGTAATTCCACCACTTTGGGAGGCAGAAGCAGGCAAATCACCTGAGGTCAGGAATTCAAGACCAGCCAGGCCAACATGGTAAAACTCCATCTCTACCAAAAAATACAAAAATTAGCCAGGCGTGGTAGTGTGCACCTGTAGTCCCAGCTACTAGGAGGCTGAGGTGAAAGAATCACTTGAACCCGGGAGGCGGAGGTTGCAGTGAGCTGAGACTGCGCCACTGCACTCCAGCCTGGGTGACAGAGTGAGACCCTGTCTCAAAAAAAAAAAAAAAAAAATCCAAAAGACATGCAATAATAAATGCTGGTGAGGTTTTGGAGAAAAGGGAACCCTTGTACACTCTTGGTGGAAATGTAAATCAGTATAGCCACTATGGTTAAGAGTATGGAAGCTCCTCAAAGAACTAAAAATAGGACTACCATATAATTCAGTGATCCTACTGCTAGGTATATACCCGAAAGAAAGCAAAACAGTATATTGAAGAGATATCTGCACTCCCATGTCTATTGCAGTACTATTCACAATAGCCAAGATTTTGAAGTAACCTAAGTATTCATCAGCAGACAAACAGATAAAGAAAATGTGGTATATATACACAATGAATACTGTTCAGACATAAAACAGAATGAGATCCTGTCATTTATAACAACATGGATAGAACTAGAGAACGTTATATTAAGTGAAATAAGCCAAGCACAGAAGACAAACTTTACATGTTCTCACTCATTTGTAGGAGCTAAAAATTAAAACAATTAAACTCATGGAAACAGCAGAATGACGGTTACCAGAGGCTGGGAAGGATAGTGGAAAAGAGGGGGAAAGTGGGGATGGTTAATGGGTAAAAAAATATAGTTAGATAGAATGAGTAAGATCTAGTATTTGCTAGTACAACAGGGTGATTACAGTCAAGAATAATTTATTGTACCTTTTTAAATAACTAAAAATATAATTGGAATATCTATGTAACCACAAAGAAAGGATAAATGCTTGAGGTGATGGGCACCTCATTTACCTTCAGGTGATTATTACGCATTGTATCCCTGTACAAAATATCTCACATACCCAACAAATATACACATCTACTATGTAGCTATAAAAACTAGAAACTGTGTATCAGTCTCAAATGAATGAGCCATCCTGCTACCATTTCTAGGTAATTTTATAAAAATTGTTTAATGATAATTAGGAAAATTCCCAAAATTGTTACCATGATGGATAATATCAACAATACTAGTTCTTCAAATAAACATTAAAGACACTTTTTTTAAAATTTTATTTTAAGTTCTGGGATACATGTGCAGAACGTGCAGGTTTATTACATAGGTAAATGCGTACCATGGTGGTTTGCTGCACTTAACCTGTCACCTAGGTATTGAGTCCCACATGCCTTAGCTATTTGTCCTGATGCTTTCCCTTCCCTCACACCCACAAGAGGCCCCGGTGTGTGTTCTGCCCCCGCCCCGTGTCCATATGTTCTCACTGTTCAGCTCCCATTTATGAGTGAGAACATGTAGTTTTCTGTTCCTGTGTTAGTTTGCTGAGGTTTGTTGCTGAGGATGAGATGGCTTCTAGGTTTGGTTGGTTCCATGTCTTTGCTATTGTGAATAGTGCTGCAATAAACATATGTGTGCGTGTATCTTTAAAATAGAATGATTTCAAAGTATGCACCTATCCAGAGTAGCTTACCTGTTCCCATATTATTCTAGATCTACACTATCCAATATAGAGGACACTAGCCACATGTGTTTGCAAATTACTTAAAATTAAATAAAATAAATATTTAATTTCTCAGTTGCAATAATCTCCATTGTCAAAGAAGGTTCTATTGAGTAGCACTGTTTTATATAAAATACCAGTTAAAATATGCCCTGAAAAATTACTAATGTAATTCCAAATATAATGGGCAGAATGAAAAGAGGGACATGTCCATTTATGATACAAATTCTTTGCATAGTGGGAAGAGAAGGGAACATCCTCCAATTGAAAAAAAGGCATTTATCATTATACTTAATGGTGAAAGATGATCTGCTTTCACCCTATGATCAGGAACAAGGCAAACCTGTACACTCTCACCCTTTTAATTTGCCTATATATATACATACATATATATGGAGTCTTGATCTGTTGCCCAGGCTGGAGTGCAGTCAGTCGTGCAATTTTGGCTTACAGCGACCTCCACCTCCCAGGTTCAAGCGATTCTCCTGCCTCAGCCTCCCAAGTAGCTAGGATTACAGGCATGCACTACCAAGCCCAGCTAATTTTTATATTTTTAGTAGAGAGGGGGTTTCACCATGTTAGCCAACCTGGTCTCGAACTCCTGACCTGATCTGCCCGTCTCGGCCTCCCAAAGTGCTGGAATTACAGGCGTAAGCCACCGCACCCAGCCTAATCCACCATTGTAGTAGAGGCACTAGCAGTTCAATAATTTAAGAAAAAGAAATAGAAGGCACATAAAATCAGAAAGGAAAAAGTAAACCTATCTTTATTTACAGACAACAGGGTTATCTATGTAAAGAATCACAAAGAATCTCAAGGAAAAAAAGGCATTAAATTTAGTAAATAAATGTACTGAGGTCAATATACAGAAAAACAAAACAAAACAAAACAAAAAGAAAAAAAATTCTATCTACTAGCAACAAACTGGAAATCAAAAATCTTAAACATACAATTTAAAACAGTATAAAAACCATAAAATCCTTAGGGAAAGTCTTCACAATAGATGTGTTAAGACCTCAACACTGAAAACTACAAAACGCTGCTAAGAGAAATTAAAGATTTACATAAATAGAGAGATATACTACGTTCCTGGATTAGAAGGCTCAATGCTGTCAAGATGTCAGTTATTCTAAAATGTTTCTATAGATTCAGTGCAATCGCAAAACCCCAGTACCTTCTTTTTGGGGAAATTGAGAAGCTGATTCTAAAATTTATGTGAAAATGCTAAGGAATGGAAAAGCCAAAACAATTTTTTAAAAATGAGAGCAAAGTTGGAAGACTCAGATAGCAGAGAGTCCAGAAAGACTCATATACACATGGTTAAATTATTTTCGACAAATGTGCCACGATAATCCAATGGGGAAAAAGATGGCCTTTTCAACAAATGATACTGGAATTAGACACCCATATGCAAAAATAAAAATTTTTTTAAAAAAAGGAATTCAATCTAAACCACATACCTGATATAAAAATTAAAATGATCAAAAGTCTAAATATACAACAAAACTATAAAACTTCTAGAATATAGGAGAAAATCTCTGTGAGCATGAGTTAGGCAAATACTTCTTTGAACACAAAAAGTACAATCTTAAAGACAAAACTGATAAATTAGACTTCAGCAAAAATTTCTGTTCTTTGAAAGACACTGTTAATAACATAGGGCCAGGGACAGTGGCTCACGCCTGTAATCCCAGGGGGAGGCCAAGGCAGGTGATTGCTCCGCTCAGGAGTTTGAGGCCAGCCTAGGCAACAAAGCTAAACCCCATCTCAATTAAAAAAGATGGGAGGGGAGGGGAAGGGAGAGGAGGGAGAAGGGAGGAGACAACTGCATACTGAGAGAAAATATTTGCAAAATACAAAGGATTTGTACCCAAAATAGATAAAGAACCTCAAAATTCAAAAATAAAAAAAAAATCCAAACAACTCAATTTAAAAAACGGGTGAATACTTCACTAAAGATCTATAGACTGGCAAATATGCACATGAAAAGATACCAACTGACAGTATCAGAAGCTGGTGAGAATGTGGGACAACTAGAAATCTCATATATTGCTGGTGGGAATACAACATATAATAGCTACTTTCACAACAGTTTGGCAGTTTCTTATAAAGTTAAAGTTGTATTTAACATATGATCCAACGACTGACTGCACTACCTAGATATTTATTTACCCAAAGAAATAAAGAAAGACATTCATGCAAAGACCTGTACATGAATATTTGTAATAGCTTTATCCATAATAGGCAAAATTATTGAACAGATTATGGTAAACTCATAGAATGGACTACTACTTGGTAATAAAAGAAATAAACTACTGATACATGAAATGACACGCATGAATTTCAAAAGCACTGGTCTAAGTGAAATCAGACAGACACAAAAGGCTACTTACTACATGATTTAATTTAGATGACATTTTAAATAACGTGAAGCACAGTCAGTCACAGAAAGATTACTGGTTTCCAGGGGTTAAGCAAGTGATACTGAGGCTGATAAAAATGTTCCATATTTTTACTGTGGTGGTGGTTATACAAAAATGTATACAATTTGTCAAAACTTATTGAATTGCACACTTAAGAAGACAGCCTTTTATGTCAATAATATCCTAATATAGTTGACTTAAAAAAGTATCATGGCTATATACTCTGTCTTTGGAGCTATCTGATTGTAAAGCTGTCATACCAAGAAAATATGGTGACATCTGACCATGAATATGATAGATAGTCTATTTAGAAGACAAGCAATGTAACTTAGGCCAATCAAATAACTTCTCTGAGCTTTGGGTTTCTCTGCTGCAAACAAAAGGATTTTCAACCAAGTTCCCCAAATCTATTCCCAGGAACTTACAGTATCTCTAGATCTGTTTCCAGGATCTTACAGATATTCTGGAAAGAGTTTCCATGCTTAAATTACTTGGGAAATGCTCCCTATTTAAGGTGAGCAATGCATTTTAACATATGAAAATTCCTCCATTCATTCAACTTTTCCCCATTTTTAAAAAGCTGTTTCCCACATTTACTTGACCATGAACTCCTTTCCCACCTCCCCCCCCCACCCCTGAAAAAGAGTGTCAGTTCTCTATAGTTCTAAGATTCAACAGAACTTTCAAGAGGATATACCAGACAGGCGCGGTGGCTCACGCCCGTAATCCAAGCACTCTGGGAGGCCAAGGCGGGTGGATCATTTGAGGCCAGGAGTTCAAGACCAGCCTGGCCATCATGATGAAGCCCCATCTCTACTAAAAATAAAAAATAAAAAAATTAGTTGGGTGTGGTGGCGCATGCCTGTAATACCAGCTACTCAGAGGGCTGAAGCACAAGAATTGCTTGAACAAGGGAGGGGGAGGTTGCAGTGAGCAGAGATTGTGCCACTGCACTCTAGCCTGAGTGACAAGAGACAGGAGTGAGATTCTGTCAAAAAAAAAAAAAAAAAAAAAAAGATATACCTTCATGATTAAGTTTTGTTTAGATTGGCAACCTATAAAACTGACTGGTTTGAAAGTAGCTATGGAGAACTATGACCCACAAAGAGAAAACTGCCTCAAATCACAAACTGGAAAGAAGATTTCATATCCATCTTAGTGAGTTTTTGTCAGGCTTTTAATTCTAAATAACTTAAACTTAAGCATCTTGAGTACCAGGTACTACGTGAAAATACATCATGATTGAATCGCCTCTGTTCTAAAAGCTCCTCCCCAAATAACATGCCAGATTTAAAATGAATTTAAAAGCATCAATGCCAGGGACATGACAATTCCTAAGCAATTACTAAAAGAATAACAAACAGATTCCAATCTGTGTAAACAGTTTATTTTACAAAACCAGCAGAAGTTTGAAAGTATATGCTTAGTTGAAAGAAAAAAAAAGCGAGAGAAGGGAAGAAGGGATAAAGAAAGCCCGTAAACCTAATACTGTAATGGTTGCTCTTCAGCATTTCACATGTGACCCATGAAGTATAACACACTAACAAAATGATGTTGACAGTATAGCTAAAAATATTGTATTTTGAATATAAGTAAATGCATGAATAACAAAAGTTATCTCAATTCAATATATTAATTATGACTAAAGCTGGAAAATTCTGGTGGATAAACAAACTACCCTTGAAAGGAAAAAAAAAAAGTTAGCAATACCATGTTCAATGAGACTCAACTTTTCCAAGTAACATCCAACCTATGGAAGAGTATTTTTAGGAATATACTCCAGAGTATCCAATTTCCCTGAATAAGTCCTATGAATGTCTAATCAATGATTTTGTCTAAATACATCTTAAGAAATATTTCTAGCTTCAATTTACTTAACCTCTGAGGATAAACTACAAAGCTTATTGTATAAGAAATATTCCTTTTTAAAAAGTATTCATATTTTTCTATCTGAAATTCATCCCTTTCAAATTTTACGCATATTCTGTAGGTACTATACACTATATAAAATAACGTAATTTTTTAGAAGAGTGAGAAAGTAATGGAGCAGAGGAGCAATTACTCACCCAGCACCTTGGTTTTGCACATACTTTGTGAGGGCGAACTTTAATATAAATAGTTTTGTATCTAGATCTCTTTGGGAACCACTACTATTATTTCTTCATAATGGTCTGGCCAGAGATGTCCCAAGAATAATTTGAATGAGACGTGAATTTCATTAAACTGGAACCAAGAAAGGTGACTTTTTGTCTTAATACAGACATATAAAAATGTATAACATCATTATAATTCTGGAAAATAACACATATAAATAATGTACTTTTGTTTGGGAAACTCAGCACATAGACATGTAAATAGACAACCATATGGCTAAAAACGTCTATACTATATTAAAAAAAAGTTTCTGCTAAGAAAGAAGTGAAATGAAATGAAATAAAGAAAACAAAGATCACCTTTTATAAAACATTATACGTGCTTTAAGTAAAAATGTTTAAAAAATCTGGACTAGCCATGAAACGCCTCAGGAATGTAAACAGTTTGTTTATGCTTCCAATTTAATTTTGGTACCTATTTTTGTCTTCCTACTGAGTTCAGTAAGGAAAGAATCAACAACCTGTTTATAACACACAGGTATATTACTCACCCACATTTGGAGGTTTCACATAATTTACAGGTAGTTCTGGAGGTCTGCCTCTATGTAGAGCCGCAAAAGCAGACCCATTCCATAGTGTACTCTTACAGTCTATACAAAAAGAACAAAGTTAGCTAAGGAATTGAGCAGTTTGTTTTTTTCTTTTTTTTAACCCATGTCTCAGAAGCAAATGTCTGATTTTAATTTCATTTGTTGGAATACATTTTTAATTATTAAACCAAAATGAAAATAATAGGTATTCATTTGAACATGTTATAAACTAAATTTATAACCGGTAAACACCAACAACTAAACATATCATCTGGATATTTTATTTCTAAGCTAGTCTTGAACTAAAGCTTTTTTTATGCACATATTTGAATCTTATATAAATATATCACAGATTAATAAGCTTTAAAGTTTACATCAGTTCTTCTTGATCTTTAGGCTTACACGTCTACTCATATAAAACCATATAAGCAAGGATATAACTATAGCACAAGTATGCCAGGGAAAATTCAGGCATATTTATACTTGGGTACATGCTCGTATTATGAAATACTTGCCAGTTGTGTCATAACAGATAAGAGCACCGCATATCAGACGGTAACTGATTATAAAGAGCTGTGTTTTTTTCTCTTTCATGTTTAAGTCAAAAAATGGAAGGAAATATTAAATATTACTAATAACTTGGCTTCAAAACAAAAAGCCAAAAGCTCTCTTGAAAGCTTCCAAATAAACTCAATTAAGAATTTCCTTAAATTATAAAATGAGATGCTTAAAATCTGGTATCATTACACAACTATTTATCTTGGAGAATTAGGATTTCTAAAAATAGTATGCTAATTAAACAAAACATAGAAATAAATGGGCTGCTAGACCTTAAGTATTTATTACTCCAATAGACATCTTTAATGACTACTTTTACATGTTTATGTTTATCAAATACCACTTTATATGTTTGACATATTGAAGTTCCAGGTAAAACGTGGGAAAAATCTGTAAAACACTGAAAATGAACAGAGTAGAAAAGCTTATTTAACAATTACTGAGGCCAGGCGTGGTGGCTCAAACCTGTAATCCCAGCACTTTGGCAGGCCAAAGCGGGCGGATCACGAGGTCAAGAGATTGAGACCATCCTGGCCAACATAGTGAAATCCTGTCTCTACTAAAAATACAAAAATTAGCTGGGCAAGGTGGCACACAACTGTAGTCCCAGCTACTCGGAGAGGCTGAGGCAGGAGAATTGCTTGAACCTGGGAGGCGGAGGTTGCAGTGAGCCGAGATCACACCACTGCACTCCAGCCTGGTGACAGAGCAAGACACCGTCTCAAAAAAAAAAAAAAAAAAAAAAAATTACTGATGGGTTGATATTTTTGCTTAAATATGTTCAAATATTAAAACTGTACATATAATTTTCATTTACCTGTTACAAAAAGCACAGTATCATTAGGATGACATTATCAAAACTAATAAAGTGTAAGAACATTATAATGAAAGAATATGTTAAGTATTTATACTGTATTAATCAAAGCAGCAATCTTTGAGATCTCTATTCCATGATTACAAAGGTATTTTATATTCTTTACCTCTATATATTCACTTCTACACAAAAGTACTCCTTTTTAGGTCTCTAAAAATTTACTTGTACACTAAGAAAATAAAAACAACATTGGCAAGATAAGAAAAACTAGTATTTAGAAAAGCATGGGAACATTTACTCAACCTAAAAATAAGCTACTCTCCACTCCTTCCTCCGATATCACAGTTCTAAATTCTGAAAATCTCACCTTTGGCATCCCGTAGCAGAGACTGCCGACCGACACCTAATAATGTCTGTACCCCAGGAACACTCTGAGGGATCTCTTTATCTAGTAAAGGACCAATTCTCTCACAAATTTTAAGGAGGTAGTCTGGAGGAATGTGTGCATTTGCTGCCACCTAAAAAAGTACACAGGAAAAACACATTTATTTGGTTTAAAAATATAAATCTATTCTACTACTAAACTGTTCCATTATAGAGCAAAGTACAGTTTTAAAATATAGAATCAGGCCTGGGCATGGTGGCTCATGCCTGTAATCCCAAAACTTTGGGAGGCTGAGGCAGGTCGATCACTTGAGGTCAGAAATTCGAGACCAGCCTGGCCAACATGGTGAAACCCCGTCTCTACTAAAAATACAAAATTAGCCAGGCATGTTGCTGCGCACCTCTAACCCCAGTTACTCAGGAGGCTGAGGCAGGAGAATCACTTGAACCCAGTAGGTGGAGGTTGCAGTGAGCCAAGATTGGGCGACTGCACTCCCATCTGAGCAACAGAGCAAGACTCTGACTCAAAAAAAGAAATAAAAAAATAAAAATAAATAAAACATGGAATCAGAGCCAGGTGCAGTAGCTCAGGCAGATAATCCCAGCACTTTTAGAGGCCAAGGCAGGTGGATGGCTTGAGCCCAGGAGTTTGATACCAGCCTCGGCCACACAACAAAACCCCATTTCTACAAAAAATACAAACATTAGCTGGGTATGGTGGCTGCACCTGTAGTCTCAGCTATTCGGGAGGCTGAGGTGAGAGGATCACTTGAGCCCCAGAGGCAGAGGTTGCAGTGAGCCGAGACTGCACCACCACACTCCAGCCTGGGTGAGAGAGAAAGACCTCGACTAAAAAAACAAAAACAAAAACAAAAACAAACAAACAAAAATACATATATGTGTGTATGTGTGTGTGCATATTCCATATACATATGGAATCAGGAAGAGAAAATTTTAAATATTTAATAATTAACCAAATTTAAGAAACGGTCACAAAATAAGCACATTTAAATGATATGACAACATTTACATGGCATGGCACTCTAATATACATTTAAATGTCTTGATAAAGTCATTTGCTTAGCTGTTAATCTTATGAAATAAGTGTTATAAAGCAACTAACATGCCAAAATCTTTTTTTTTTTTTTTTTTTTTTTTTTTTGAGACGGAGTCTTGCTCTGTGGCCCAGGCTGGAGTGCAGTGGCCGGATCTCAGCTCACTGCAAGCTCCGCCTCCCGGGTTCAGGCCATTCTCCTGCCTCAGCCTCCCGAGTAGCTGGGACTACAGGCGCCCGCCACCACGCCCGGCTAGTTTTTTGTATTTTTAGTAGAGACGGGGTTTCACCATGTTAGCCAGGATGGTCTCGATCTCCTGACCTAGTGATCCACCCATCTCGGCCTCCCAAAGTGCTGGGATTACAGGCGTGAGCCACCGCGCCTGGCCAAACATGCCAAAATCAAACAAGCACACAAGTGATGAGTAAACTCTCTATTACTTGATTCAATCAGTAGTGACGAACTGATCCAAAACCAGAATACCTAGATTCTATACAAATGATAAGAATACAAGTGAAAGGCATTGCTTGCACCAAACCCACAACCCATAAAGCAAAATTGTTTTTCCTATTAAAGTTAACTTGTTTCCAAAAGGGTATAAAACTAACAATGTTATAAATACTATGCTTTAAATAACTCAGCTATGTAGCCAAAATTCCTTGAAACAAAAACTTGTTTTTAAAAAAACCAAGTAAAATTCTGGACATTAGATACCACATATAGATAAGAATGAAACTATAAAACAACAAAAATTGTGTTGCATTTTTAAATTAAGCTAATGTATAAATCCCTGAGGTGTTTCATAAATACTTAATTGTTAAAACAATAAACAGAAAAACCAGAATATTAAAAATCTTTTAGATAAAGTAAACATTTACATCCTTATCTTGAAATAGGTCCTAAAATCTACTTCTGGTTACAATGTCAATTTTTGTAAGTGCTATAATTGTGTGTGTGTATATATACACACACACACACGTGTGTATATACATGTATACATATACATATGTATATACATATATACAATATACACACACGTGTGTATATATATTCAGTGGCATATATACACATATATGTATATACACATATATATGTATGTGTATATGTACAAATACATATGCGTATCTATATATGTATGTGTATATATGTATATATACATATGCATGTGTGTATGTGTATATGCCATTGAATAGGACACACATCAATAGTATTACCACCAAGTCAATCAAGAACAACAAAGGGCTAGGAACAGTGTCTCATGCCTGTAATCCCAGCACTTTGGGAGGCAAAGGTAGGAGAATCACTTGAGCCCTGCAGTTCAAGATCAGCCTGGGCAACATAGTGAGATCTCATCCCTACAAAAAATGTAAAAATTATAGCTCTGAATGAAAATAAGTGAAAAAAAAAAAAAGAACAACAACAACAAAAAGTAGCTGGGCATGGTGACACGCCTGTAGTCCCAGCTACTCGGAGACTGCAGTGGGAGGATTGCTTGAGCCCACAAGGTCAAGGCTGCAGTGAGCTGTGTTCCTGTCACTGCACTCCAGCCCCTGGGTGACCCTATCTCCAAAAAAAAAGAACAACAATAAAACACAAAAGAATAATTTTCTAAATCATCTCTGGCAATCACCACAGGAGAAGATATTTTGTATGTTTTCTTCAATGCTGTATTCCTAGCACCCAAAAAAGTGCTGGGCATAAAGCGGGACTAAATAAATATTTGTTGAATAAATGAATAAAAATCAAAGTAAAGTCTAATTATAATCAATGTTTTTGTTTTTTTGAGTCGGGGTCTTGCTCTGTCACCCAGGCTGGAACGCAGTGGCATAATCTCGGCTCACTGCAACCTCCGCCTCCCGGGTTCAAGTGATTCTCCTGCCTTAGCCTCCAGAGTAGCTGGGATTACAGGTGTAAGCCACCATGTCCAGCTAATTTCTGTATTTGTAGTAGAGACGGGGTTTCACCATGTTGGCCAGGCTGGTCTCGAACTCCTGACCCCGTGATCCGCCCGCTTCGGCCTCCCAAAGTGCTGGGATTACAGGTGTGAGCCACTGCGCCCAGCCTAATCGATGTTATTGTAAGAATTCCTGGAGGAAAAATCTCAAATTCTCGTATCAGGTTGCCTTTTTTGATTTCCTAGGAAACACAGGTCAAAGAACCACAGTCAAACATGTATTCAGAATTCTGGTAACATGAGTGTATCACCCGTGATTATTTTTGTTTTAAATTATATCCTGCTATATATCTTTGGTAAGTTCCTTCAAAAGACAATTTGAATCTACCAAAATAAGTGAAGCCTGTGCAACTGTCATGATGCTCAGGAAGAATGGTAATCAGATTATTTCAGATTTGCGTCTCCAGGGTTTAGTTTATGCATCAGGACAGAGGATTAAGTAAATTCTATCCATTAATTCTCACATCTTTAGTTTTTCTTCCAAGCAAATAACTATACAGAGCTATGTTTAAAAAAAATATAGAGGTAATATTAAAGTCAATGCAGCTGATAATTCAATCTAAAAAATACTTCATGGCTGGGAACGGTGGCTCACGCCTGTAATCCCAGCACTTTGGGAGGCCAAGGAGGGAGGATTGCTTGAAGCTAGGAGTTCGAGACTAGCCTGGTAAACATAGCAGGACCCTATATCTACAAAAAAAAAAAAAACAAAAATAAAAATAAGAATAAATCATTTCCTGTCATCTACAGAGTGATATCCTAAAATCCTAGTTTATAATTCACACCCTGTACATTAAGGCATTTCCTAAATATGACTATATGCAAACATAATTAGTACCCTTAAAATATGTATCTGGAAAAAAACTCTTAAGTGCTGCATATTAACAACTATAACAGCTTATGTCTTTTTTCCCAAAACTGTCTTAGATAAACTGGGCTTCTGTTATCAGTCATTATTTTTTCATCAAGTAAATGCTGTAAGAGGGCTTCTACATAGAGTAGTAGTTGACATCTTTACTGGTAATTACTTTTTTTAATCCTCTGGACCAACTCAAGATATTCAGTTGTTACATAAAAACTTCACTTAACTACCCTAGAAATACAACATATTTAGCATATACAATCCAGAAAATGGGAGTTATATAATTAGAATTTTTAGCATTACCCTCCTATAGAAAGAAAATTTGTTGGAGTTATATCTTAAACTGATATCTTAAGCTCCCTGTCTATTTCATTTTATTGAAACAATGATGCTTGATTTTCAGCTAATTATATAAAAAGATTTATCAATCACTCAGTAATAATTCAAAAATACAGGATCATTAATGGTCATAAATGAGGTCTATATATTCAGCAAATACAATTTACTCCTAACTATCCCTTTAAAGACTTGTACAATAAACAAGTTTGATTTTCACTCTATACAATAGAAAACTGCTTTGATTTCAGGTCAAGGGTGGCTCGCCTGTAATCCCAGCACTTTGGGAAATGATCGGCTGGATCACTTAGGTCAGGAGATCGAGACTATCCTAGCTAACACGGGTGAAACCCCCCGCCTCTACTAAAAATACAAAAACTAGGCCGGCGAAGCGGGCGGGCTCTATAGTCCCAGCTACTCGGGGAGGGGCTGGAGGCAGGAGATCGGCGTGAAACCTCGGGGCGGAGCTTGCAGGTGAGCTGGAGATCCCGCCACACCTGAGTCTGGCGACAGAGCCACAGACCTGGGCCTCAAAAAAAAAAAAAAAAAAAAGAAAACTGCTTGATTTCTAAGCAGTTACATGAAAATGTCCTTTTCTCTAAAATCAATAAAAATCTGATTGTATGGCTGGGTGCGGTGGTTCACCCCTGTAATCCCAGCACTTTGGGAGGCCAAGGCGGGTGGATCACGGGGTCAGAAGATCGAGGCCATCCTGGCTAACACGGTGAAACCCCGTCTCTACTAAAAATAAAAAAAATTAGCTGGGCATGGTTGTGGGCGCCTGTAGTCCCAGCTCCTCGGGAGGCTGAGGCAGGAGAATCACTTGAACTCGGGAGGCAGAAGTTGCAGTGAGCCGAGATCACGCCACTGCACTCCAGACTGGGCGACAGAGCGAGACTCCACCTCAAAAATAAATAAATAAATAAATAAAATATGATTATAACACTAGAGAAACAGATTCGATCAAAATAATGGCAATAACAATCTTTTGAGTTTAAACATGATAGCTAGCTTCTCCTTCAAACCACTTTAGCAGGCTTCCAAACTATATCGATGTAGTTCTTAAAATGTTTCTTCTAAATCAAACTTTAGGTCTTATAAGGGTAGTTAACTGCTTACTTGAATCCATTTGCTTTTCATAAAAGCTGGAACTTTTTAAAGGTGATCTTTTCAGACATAAGAACTCTTACCTACCCTGAATTTTTTTTTTTTTTTTTTTTAATTTTTTTTTTTTTTTTTTTTTTTTTTTTTTGAGACGGAGTCTTGCTCTGTCGCCCAGGCTGGAGTGCTGTTTAAATAAATCTATATTGTTATATAATGGCCTATAAAATTAATGTCTTAATATTATAAATCACTCTTTTTGTTTAAAGCTCAAACATTCTAATTTCAGTCATTTAACTACATTTATCTCTCTGGAATATAATGGCCAACTCGGAACAGTTAAGTGCTCTGAGGCTTGCAGAAGAAAAACATTCTCTATAAACAAAGTTTAAGTGTATAATACGGGGGAAAAAAAAACAGAGTATAATACGAGGCCGGGTGTGGTGGCTCATGCCTGTAATCTCAGCACTTGGGAGACAGAGGCGGGAGGATCACTTTGAGGCCAGGAGTTCCAGACCATCCTGGGCAACATAGTGAGACCTCCATCTCTACTAAAAAAGGTTTTTGTTAAGAGTATAATTCAAACTTCTGTATTATTCTATAAAACAGCTCTAAAAGTTAAATTATAGAATCTCTGAAATGAAAGGATCCCTATGTATAATCAACCTAACCCCACACCTCACAGAAGAGAGAACAGATCCAGAAGTAAAGTGCCTTGTCCAATTGTTACAATGAAACAAGACAGGAATCTGGGTTTCTCTGCCCACTGCTCTTTCTACTACTGTCCCCTTAAGGCAGTTGAAAAATTGATGATAGAGATCATTAACACAAAGCTGCAAAGCAATGAGAACTGTAAATCTGAATAAACTGAAAGACATTAAATTAACCCTAGATTATAAACCTTCTTGATAGTTAGACTGGCTGACCTAAAGAGCAAATCTAATAACTGAATTACCATACTTCAGAATCATTATGACAACTGAGAAAACCAGAAAACTCACTGAGATGATACTATTCATCATAATTAGTTAAAAGAAATCCAGCTGGGCACTGAATAAAACGTGAAAGGTAGCGAATCTCAGGAGGCCAGAACTGCACCAGGAGCTACATTTGAAATACTAATTTTCAAACAGCAAAAGTATTTGTTTACCCTGGCTTTTAAAAATAATAGTATCAGACAAGTAACTCTAAAAAACAAATATAGCAGAGAATAAGCTATTTGTTTTCCAAGACTGTGGCTACAGAAGCTAAATGAAGAAGCAAACTGGGATTGCATGCTCAAAAAGTAAAATGTAACATTTTGCCTGGGATTGATTGATTCATTTAGAGGACAGAACAGGCATATACAAAAGTTAGTCACGTAATATTTTGCTCTTTAGAGACAGAAAACAAAATGGATTTTGAAAAATACAGCAAAGCTTTATATCAATGTAAGTGTACTACAGAGATAAGCAGGGTACTTTGAAGTCTGAGAGCCTGGATTATTCAGGCTCTACAATTTACTAGCTGTTACTCTTTTTTGGTAGTATGATCTAGTAGAGAGACTGATTTGAATCTTTGCAGCATCCCCAGTTACTACTTATGTGACCATAGGCAAAGTTTCTTAGCCTCTCAGCCCGAACTTCCTCATCTGTAAAAGAGTAATGATAACTATCTCCTAAAATTCGGTTAGGACAAACACAGTCATTCACTCATGCATTCATTCAGCCATTTAAAGTATAGGAAAGCAATGGAAAGATTAAATCGCTGCCCTAAGGGAACCCATAGTCTCAGAGGAGCAAACAAAATAGTAAGTAGAAACAAATTAAAGCTGCAAGTGCCCAGAGGTCAGTACAGAGAACTAAAGAAGCAAAGAAGTAAGGTACACCTAATTTTGCGTAGAGGTTTAAGGGTTCATGTCCAGTTTCACCCTTGAAAAATATATGAAAAGTTCACAAGACAGAAAGAGAAAGGAGGGCATTCCAAACAAAGAGAAAGGCACCCCAACCCAGTAAAATTTTGCATGGTAGCTAGCGCATAATATATACTTATTAAGAAGGCCTTTTTTTTTAAATGAAAAACCCCAGGGTACAGTGGCTCAGGTCTGTAATCCCAGGAGGACCGCTTGAGCCCAAGAAATCAAGACCAGCTTGGGCAAAAAAAAAGTGAGACCCCGTCTTTACAAAACATAAAATTATTAGCCAGGCATGATGGTGCACGCCTATAGTCCCATCTACTCAGAGGCTGAGGTGGGAGGATCGATTGAGCCCAGGAGGTCAAGGCTGCAGTGAGCCATGATCCAGCCACTGCACTCCAGCCTGGGTAACAGAGTGAGATGTTGTCTCCAAAAATATATATATATATATATATATATATAGAAATACTTGTACCAAAAAAAAAAAAAAAAAACAAGACTGGAAGAAAACATAAAAAATTAACTGGTTTTTCTCTTTGCACATAAAAGCAAACATAAAAAAAAACTGGGTTTTCTGTTTTTCATGTCTACAATAACCTAAATCAAATGCTGTGTTTTAATGGTTGCTGAATTTGAAAGAGAAGTGAAAAACCGGGCAGGAAAAAAAAAAGAAGACAGCAGGCAGGCCTTTCTCTAGTCGCACTTACAAAATGTTAAAACTTCCTATCACTCTCCTTTGAAAATGCTAATCATTATGCAGAGCATTTCTTTTTCTTTTTATTAGTTGTAAGATTTCCTCAAGAAAGAGACAACCAGAAGCGACCCTCCTAGGGTCAAGTATTCTCTGGATTATACTATCTCAAGAAAGCACTTAAAAGCACTATAGCCTGAGGGTAGATGAAATTAAGACAAGGACAGGGGACCCACCCACATTCTAGTAGGTGCTCAGCAAAGTCCAACAAAAGAACTCAGTACCAACTAGCAGATAAAATAAACCAAAAATACATATACCATGTTTCTAAGAAAAGTTAAGAAAACTGAACAAATAATTGACACTCAGCTAACTGTAAAGCACAATGGCACATACTAAAGGGCATGAGAAAACATCTTTTTTTTTTTTTTTTTTTTGAGACGGAGTCTCACTCTGCCACCCAGGCTGGGGGGCAGTGGCCAGATCTCTGCTCACTGCAACCCCCACCCTCCAAATTCAATGGATTCTCCTGCCTCAGCCTCTAGAGTAGCTGGGATTACAGGCGCCTGTCACCGAGCCTGGCTAATTTTCTGTATTTTTAGTAGAGAAAGGGTTTCATCATCTTAGCCAGGCTGGTCTTGAACTCCCGACCTCATGATCCACCCACCTAGGCCTCCCAAAGTGCTGGGATTACAGGCATGAGCCACCGAGCCCAGCCGAGAAAACACCTTAAACAGGGTAACTTAAAATACGAGTAAATAGGCCAGGCGTGGTGGCTCATGCTTGTAATCCCAGCACTTTGGGAGGCCTAGGTGGGCTGATCACTTGAGGTCAGGAGTTCAAGACCAGCCTGGCCAACATGATGAAACCCCATGTCTACTAAAAATACAAAAAATTAGCTGGGCGTGGTGGTGCATGCCTGTAATCCCAGCTACTCTGGAAGCTAGGGCAGGAGAACGGCTTGAGCCAGGGAAGTGGAGGTTGCAGTGACTGCCACTTCACTCTAGCCTGGGTCACAGAGCGAAACTCTGTCTCAATAAACAAATAAATCTCAATAATATATAGAAAATAAATTCAGGATACAATCAGAAGGGTTGAGAATCCCTGCAAGACATCTGAAAGACTCACAATAAACTTCCTATTTGTTTTTTAAAAAAGTGAGTACTACACCTATGCAAATTACACTAAATATCTTTTGACATACATTCATGTTTGTGTTAACACAGACACAGCTCACTCATTCTGAGTTCAATTCTGACCCTAACATTTTAAATATTCTTTTTTTATAGTACTGTTTTATATGCCCCTTACTTTATAAAAATATTAAGGGCCAGGAATGGTGACTCATGCCTGTAATCCCAACACTTTAGGAGGTCGAGGTGGGTGGATCACTGGAGGTCAGGAGTTCAATGCTGGCCTTGGCCAACATGGTGAAACCCCATCTCTACTGAAAATACAAAAATTACCCAGGCCTGGTGGTGCACGCCTATAATCCCAGCTACTCGGGAGACTGAGGAAAGAGAATCACTTGTACCTGGGAGGCGGAGGTTGCAGTGATCCAAGATAGCGCCACTGCACTCCAGCCTGAGCGACAGAGCAAGACTCCATCTTAAAAAAATAAAAATAAATTTTAAAAAATTAAGAAAATTAGGGGGTGATATTTCATCAACTAAGAAAATATAACATCTGTGGTCATAGTTCTCCAGATTTCCATGCTGGTTGTTCGGTCTCTCTATCCCTAATTTTAAAATGTAGTGAACAATTCATTTGCACAGCATTTTACAATTAACAAAACGCATTCTTTCACCTTTAACTAACTTGTTCCCCACAACAAATGGGAAATTTTCATTTTATAATTGAGGAAATTCAATCTCTGAGAGCTTAAGTAATTTCCCTAGGGTCACTCAACAAGTAAATACTAAATATTTACTAAATACTAAATATTAGGGACTTTTCTACTACTCACAAAATCCCACGTAAGAAATGTCAAGCAAGGTCATCTCTAAATTATGACACAAACACTAAACTGCCTTTTTAGAATACTATTTTGCTGCCTACCAAAAGGAAAGTGTTCATTAATCAATCAGTAATCAACATCAGTAGTAAAACAAAAACTAAAACACAGGAACTAAAACTAATATTCAAATGTGACAAAGATGCTCAGGGCAAAATTTCATTAAGGCAAATTCACTGAATCCAAAGTATTAGTTAGTCCCTAACACCAGCTCTCTTTACTTTCACAATATCTCATTTGTACTGAGATACCAGTTATCCTAAGATTAATGATAAATCTCCAAAAGGATTTTAAATCATTGAAAGTACGTTCCTTAGAGCCCATATGTGGAAAAAAAAATGCCAAGGATCAATCTAGACAAATAACTAAAGCCAACATATTTCAGAAAGCACGTGGTGGCTCAAGCAAGTCAGTAGTCAGGAGTAGTCAGGAATACTGATTTCCAGATATTGACCTCTATCTGTCATAATACCTATCAGTTAAGCATTATATGCACAATACACTGCACTGGGGTTGAGCAGAGAATGCTTTTTGATATCCCATGATGCATCCTATTCTTCCTAACTATGGCTATGTCCACACGGCAGTTAATAAATCACACATGCTTAAACTGCTTCCACACTTATAGATGCAATAACTATGCTACCAGCACTCAAAGATCATTCTGCTGTTCTCATTGACAATTTAATATATTATTAGTAATTGGAGAACAACAGCTGGTTAAGAAAAGAATACAGGTATATCTGGAATTTACATACAGTGTTTTAAAGTAATTGGTGAGGATCAAATGAGACAATGTGAAAACACTTTTGAACTTGAATGTGTTATATGCAGATGCAAGTTCTTACAACAACATATAATCATAGATGTATGTATACTTTTTAAGGACAATAACAAACAATCTTTATAAAAGTTTTTTCATAAAAAGCATAAAATTACTTCTAGTATTTTGCATATAAAATGAGAGTAATACAATTTATGTCATTCCAAATGTAAGCACTAACTGGTGCTTTCAGTTTTACAGATGAAAATGCAAAATAAATGTAAAACTATATACCACACCTAAACATATTTATAACTTTGGTTCAGTCTTTTCTTTTTTTCTTTTTTTTTTCAGACAGTCTCAGTCACCCAGGCTGGAGTGCAGTAGTGCGATTCCAGCTCACAGCGACCTCTGCTTCCAGGGCTCAAGCATTTCTCATGCCTCAGCCTCCTGAGTAGCTGGAATTACAGACATGAGCTACCACACCCGGCTAATGTTTGTACTTTTAGTAGAAACGGGGTTTCACCATGTTAGCCAGGCTGGTCTTAAACTCCTGACCTCAAGTGATCCGCCTGCCTCAGCCTCTCAAAGTGCTGGGATTACAGGCATGAGCCACCACACCAGGCCCTGGTTCAATCTTACGATAGGAGTCTCCTAAAAATGATTTTAAAATCTTTGTAGTTTTTAAAAAGTTTCCAAATCACCATTTCAATATATAAAACTTACAGATTAACAAGAACTGTTCATTTAAATACACACAACCCTGATTACTCTGTTGTCCCCAATAATGCTCCAAGGCGGAAGCAATAAATTAGCCAACAACTCAATAGGGTCACCACAAATGAAAGGACGTCTGTATTATTCAAATTATCTACCTTAAGAAGAATTGCAAGAAGCAAATCTAATTCTATTATATGGTAACAGCCAACTAGGAAGCAGAAAATAAAGGGCCCAGACCAAAATTCAGAAACAATCACAACTTCAAAATTTTCCCTCTATTATTACTTAAAATTCTGGAAAATTGAGAGTGTTATATTTTAAATGCCATATTCAAAAACCTTACAGTTCAACATAAACTGACCAAGAAGCTTCATGTACAGATTCTTTTTTAAATGACATTTCAGATCAGGATACGTCAATACTTAACTGCCAGCAGCTTTAAGAAAAAAGCACCTTCCTTTGTGTTCAAAATTACGAGTAAAACACTAAACACTAAATCAGACGACCGTTTCAGAAAACAGAAGGCAAGGATTTCTAGAATATGTAGTTTAGTGTAAACACGGAATCATATGATTGTTTCAGAAAACAGAAGGTAAGGATTTCATTACTACTACTAATAGTAATGAAATGTTGAAGAAATCCAATTTATCATTACCTTAATATTATTCTGGATAAATTAAGTATTAATGACAATCGGTTCAAATGCAAGTATACATATGAACAAAAAGGTAGGATTTTTGTCTCGTATATGCAGTATACGTGGCCATGCAACCCCAATTTACTATGTTGATATCCTAGTTAACACTTCATTGAACATTTGTCTTCTTTCCTTTTCATACCTCAATACACCTTAAGTTTGTAGTACTGTTATATAATGTAATATTCCAGATAAATCAAGATGATACTATTTATTAATATTTTGCCCTAAATTTCAATCCAAAACATGCAGCTAAATCAAGGACCACACTTTATAAATCCATCATTCCAATAGCAATTTAAAAAATACCTACCCCAGGTGGGGCACGGTGGCTCACGCCTGTAATCCTAGCATTTTGGGATGCTGAGGTGGCCAAGGTAGACGGATCGTGAGGTTGAGAAATCAAGACCATCCTGGCCAACATGGTGAAACCCCATCTCTACTAAAAAATACAAAATTTAGCTGGGCATGGTGGCGTGCACCTGTAGTTCCAGCTACTTGTGAGGCTGAAGCAGGAGAATCGCTTGAACCTGGGACACGGAGGTTGCAGTGAGCCAAGATCCCGACACCGCACTCCAGCCTGGCGATAGAGCAAGACTCCATCCAAAAAAAAAAAAAAAACCTACCCCAAGAAAAAGTATCCCATCTCTTCTACAAAGAAGCCACTCAAAATCAGCTCAGCTGTGAAATAATTTTAATCAACAATATTACTGACAAAACTAGCAATCAAACCAACACTGCACATTCCCTTCTCAGCCACTACACGTCTGTTCAAATTATCACTCAACCCTGCCCATCTTCCCTTACAAAGAAGTCCATAGACATGTAAAAGAAAACCATAGTATCTAAACTATAATGTTCAAACAATAGAAGAAACTCTGTGTACATAAAAAAATAAGAAAATATAAAAACAGAAAATATTTAAAAGATAGATTAAAATTGAGTATATGTAAGAATTAACCATTTTTTTTAATTCCTTAAAGGTCAAGCCTCACCAGTAATGAAAAAAAGCTACCTAAGTCAACCAAGAGCTACTGACATCTATTAAATATTAAAGAAACCGAATGATTTAAAACTATTAAAAAACTCACTCTAAATACCTAGATTATGACATTATAAATTCGTACAGTCTTCTGGAGAGCAAACAATATATGACAAGAGCTATAAAACTCATGAGACCCTTTGAACTGGTAACTCCACTTTAGAGAATAAAGTCCAGGAAAATAACTGGGGGCAGAAGGGATAGGGGAGAAAGTGAAAAGCAGAAAAAGACCACCTAACTATGCAAAGTTATTAGTAAAATAAGTCTGGAAGTAGCTCAAATGCTCAGCTGGAAGCTTGGTTCAAATTATATAGTACCTTAAATACAACTGAATTTTTTCTTACCATTAAAATAATGATGAGTATTCAAATACACAAGTACATTTTTCAATGTTAAGAAAAATATGAAGCATAAAATGGACACTGATCACAATTATGTAAAAATATGTCTTTACAATATGAGGAAAAGTCTAGTAAACTGGGTGGTTGGGGTTTTTTTGGTCAGGAGACTCTATTTTTTAATTACTTTGATTTTCATTTCCTTTTTATCACCGTCAAGTTAGTTTCAAAAAAGCTTTTTCCTTTTAATCTCCTTTGTCACTTACTTAAAAAAACACATATAGGCTGTGAGAGGGACAAATGTAAAGGAAAACATTTTCAATACACCTCAGTATTGAAACTATATACAAAAACCTGTAACAGTCATTAAGTGTTAAAACATATTAGTGGGCATTGTTGTTTTTGCCTCTTTTAGGGGGAGGGAAAGACTTAAGTCCAACAGAAAGACTGACTACAAATTAACCTGGCAGTACATGAAGTTTTTCAAAACTAATTTTTCTCCATCTGAGAAATTGTTACTAATAATAGTACAGATGGTCGAGTTTACCCTTATCACAATTATACCATTTTCTGTGACTTGCAAAATATAAGAAAACTATACAATCGGTAGACTTGATAAAAATGTGGCCTCACTGTTATAATATAAACAAAAATAACAAAATGAACACTAAAGCAATTTAAATATAGTCCTATTGCAAGCAAATTTTAAATCATTTATATTTAGAGTCTACCATACACCTCCAACTTTAACTTTAACTTTGTCCGATTTTCCTCCACTTGGATCTTATTTGAAGGAAAGATAGCTGAATTTAGATTTTAGTAACATCATTCCTTTCTCCTTTCACTACCCTCCAATGCACTGTGGCAGCAGCTAACACAAGGGAACCTCCCCCGCAAAATAAAAAGGATCACCTGTTTTTGTGTGTCAATGCTGAATACAAAGTATATTTATACTATGAATTATATTTGCAGAAGAAACAACTCAGACAATCCAATGCCTTTGGTCCTTCACTAAAGTATATTCCATTTTCAAATATGTCCATTGTTGTCTCCCTGTAAACCCAAAATCATGTTTCACCAATTCTCAAAAAGTGATAACTCAGTTTTTATTTAGTGAAAACGGGTCTATGAAAATGCGACTTAACTGGTGATTGAATGAGCTTATAAAATCAGAGATACATAACGATTATGCTTTTACTCAGTAGACCATAACCTAACCGGCAAAATTTGAAATTGGCTTGACGTTCCTTATTATTTTTAATTATGTCGTTTTACCTAATCCCTGGTCCGTCAATTCCCCTCCAGAGCCCCTTCCTCCCACGCCTCCCCCTTAACCCCCCCCCGAAAAAAAGACCAAGCCTGGCCTTAGTTCCCGTATTTCAGGCCAGGACCAACCAGAAACCAGTTTTCTTCCACTAATCCGGAACTCCGGGCTGTTACCAACGCTGTCATTGGCCAGCGTCAGACCTTAGTACGTGCCCCAAGATAACCCCTTGGTTTCTCTCCCTTTTCCGCCTACAATGGGCCTTCCCCAATGTTTGTAACATATTCATAATCCACAACACGGCACCTCTGATAATCAACTCACATTCTTCAAAGTTTTCGGGTGGAAACAAGCAGGGCCAAGGGGAGGGCAAGGTACCCTTTTTCCGACTAGCAGGGATGGGGGAAGGGGCAGTCGTTCTTTGGCTCTGCACTGAGCTCTAGAACCTCGTCGGCTGAGAGGTGGGGAGCGGGTTGGGGGTACAAGGTGGGGAGGGAGTGGTGAAAGAGTTAGGTTAAGTTGAAATGAAAACTTTACTCACCAGATCCTCGAAGCTTCTTCGGTGCTCTTTCCCCTCCCAATCTAAGCGGCGCGGAATCAGCTGGGGGCCGGACGAAAAGAAGGGGGGAAGGGGGGGGCAAATGATGAAGGAAAAGCCTCCGCTCCCCATCAACTGGACCCAACCTGTGTCCCAGCCTCAACACTTTAGCGTCTTTATTTCTCTCGGCCTGATAGCTATTGGCTCAGAGCTAGACGAGTATATGGGGGGGGAAGGGGGGCCGCGGAGAAGGAAATCCTGAAAAACCGCCTCCCACAAGCATAAAGCGGAGACGAGTTAAGACCCCAGCGTTGTCTGCCCCTTTTGAGGGAAGAAGCCAATTCACCCCGGTGACAACAGCAACGGGTACCCAGATCGAAGCCTCTATCCCGGCCAGTCTTCCGCCCCTGACTTGCCCTCCCCTTCTCCTCCAGTCTCACCTCAACCCTCCCCACCCTTCCCGAAGGGGCTCCGTACCTGATGCTCCTCGAGCTCCTGCACTAGCACCTGAGCAAAAGGGAAACACAGATATGAGGAGCAGCTCGGGCCAACAACCCATTCCTCCCTCCACACTTAAAGCCCAGCCGCTGACTGTTTGAGTAGTCAAGGCCGGCCTATCCCTCACCCTCAGCGGAACTGCTCGTCCCGCTGCCTCGATTTCCCCACTGGGATCATTCACCACGACTCCCAGATCTCTTTCTTCCCCTTACCTGAGCGGATTTGTTGCAGGGTCCAGACTGCAAGAACCTAGCGATCAGGTAATACAGCTCTAGGGAAGAAGGGGGAAAAGAGGTTGAGAGGGATGAAGAGAAGAGAAATAGAAGCTTTTTCAAAAGAAACTGACAGCCTTCGCGCTAAGCCCCCATTCCCTTAGCACCCCCCACCCCCCGACACAGCTACCCACCGGCTTCGATCTGGGTAGGTGCCGCCGCCATCCTTTTCCCGAGGGGGTTTGGGGGCTTCGCTCCGGAGGGGCTGGCGGGGGCGGGTGGGGGCGCTGCCTCTATTGTGGTGAAGCCCCCATGCCCGGGAGTCCCGCCGCTTCCGCCGCACTCCTCGTCCTAGTTTCGCTCTCTCTCGAATTCATCGCATCACGTTTCGACCCATAGATATTCTAGCCCAAGAGCTGAGGAGGCGGAGGAGGAAGGAGAGAGAGGAGAGGGAGAGGGAGAAGGAGAGAGTGAGTGAGAGAGACAGAGAGAGAGAAGAGAGAGGGAGAGAGTACAGAGAGAGAGAGAGAGAGAGAGAGAGAGAGACGCGGGGGGGGGGGGGGGGGAGAGAGAGAGAGAAATAGACGGAGCGAGAAGAAGAGGGAGGAGCCGAAGTGGCGAAGAGGTGGGCGGGGGCAAAGGGGGTGGAGAGAGGGGAGGGTAAAAATGGTGATAGGGTTTTGCAGTGCTCATAGTTCCCCGCTAGAGGCACTAATACAGCAGCCGAGCCTAGACTCTCCCGGAGCCCAATGGTTGCTTAGCTACAGCTCTGGGAAAGAGGGGGAGGTGCTAACTGACGGCCGACGCTCTGGCAGCCGTCTTGGAACTCTGTGGTGGCATTCGCGTCTGCGAGCTCCGGAGTGACTTGCCCTTCCTGTGAAGGCAATCCGGCCCTTTCCGGTGGAGGACCCTTCCCCCTGGGTTGATCCTGAGGAACTTGAGAGAAGGTGTTTTGACTCGACTCCTTTCCCCTTTTTCCTCCCGGCACCAAAGCGGTTTTATTTGTTTGTTTACACTCTACCCCGTGGAAAGGCGGCTAGCTGGCTAAAGGGTTTTATGCCTGGGGGAGGATAAGAGTCGCTATTTGGTCGTGACTTGTTTCTGTTTAAAATTAGTAGTAGTAGTAGTAGTAGTAACCAAATGAAAATGTTGTACTTACCAGTCAAAAATGCGGGGCTTATATTGTTAGAAGACCACTTAAAATGCTCCCGGATTCTGACAAGTATTGCATGAGAAATTTGCAGTCAACCGTGAAGCATGTTCCCCCTTCTGAAAGTTTAACACGTGCCGTATCTATCCCATTCCTACAGGGTAATTTCCTATTGTGTTTTCAAATACTACTGAAGTACTTTAACCAAGAGTTTTCAATAATCTTTCTGTATTTTTGCCTATCTCTATGCAAGGTTTCAATAGTTTTCTACAGGTTCGGGACTACACTGTTTAATATATAACCCCAACTCTTGGTACCGCACTGACCTTCAGTATTTGGTTGCTGAAATCTTCAGTGATCAAAGGGGTTGGTATGATAATTGACACAGATTAGTAAACTAGGTCCTTTTCTTCCCTACTTTCCCTTAACATCCTGTCCTCACCGCACTCCCTCACCTAAACCTGATGATACTAGAAATGCATTTTAAGTTGCATGTATTATTTACACTGAAATATTCCAATTTGAAGGTTCATCTAAATTTAGGACTATATTCTTGGGAATTGGGTTTCCTCACTCAGAGCTCTGCCATTGACCACAGTGGGCCTTGAATTTCTAAGCTGACCAAACTTAGCCTAGGTTGATTAGCTCTCACTTGTAATTTTTTTTTTTTTTCCTCAGAAAGCAATAACCACAGGAGGTAATTGTGAAGTGATAGGCTTATCTTTGGTTGTTATTGCTATGCAACTTGACAAAACAAATACGAATAATTGGTAAAACAAAATGATACAAAAAGATACATGAGACCCAGACAACTTATTGCAAGTAGTTTGGCAAAATACCAGACTAAATACTTTTATAGTTCAAGTATAATGTACAGGTTGAGTGTTCCTTATCTAAAGTGCTTGGGACCAGAAATACTTTGGATTTTGGACTTTTTCAGATTTTGGAATATTTGCATATACATAATGAGATATTTCAGCTATAAGACCCAAGTCTAAATGTGAATTTTATTTGTTTCATTTATACCTTATACACATAGACTGAAGATAATTTTATATAATATTTTCAATAACTTTGTGCATGAAACAAAGTCTTGACTGCCTTTTGACTGTGATCCTCCACTTGAGGTCAGATGTGGAATTTTCCATTTGTGTCATCATGTTGGCACTCAAAAATTTTGGATTTTGGAGCATTTTGAATTTTGGGTTTTTAGATTAGGGATGTTTGACCTGTATGTAACAGTTAACACTTAACAAGCCATTATCATCTCCTAAGCACTTTTACGTGCTTACCTCATTTAATCTTTACAATGACCCTAGGAGACAGGTTCGATTGTTATTCTCATTTTACAAATGATAAAAATGACTATGACTTTGGTTCACTCACAGCCTGTGAACCTCATTCCTCACCTGTAAAATGTGAATAATAAATAGTACTTGCCATGTCTACTTCAAGGAATTGTTATAAAATTCATGTGAAAATATATTTGTGTACTCTTTCAAAATTTATGTGGCGATTCCATGATCGCCTGTGTATCAGTCTGAGTTCATTCAGGAGGGAAAAAGCCCATGATCATTTGAATAAGGGAAGTTTAAGATAAATAATTATTAATGATAACAGGAAATTGGAATGATGAGGGCTTAGCTAGCAAGAAGTAAAGAGAAGTAAAGAAGTAGGCCGGGCCGGGCCGTGGCTCAAGCCTGCAACTCCCAGCACTTGGGAGGTCAGACGGTGGATCACCAGGTCAGGAGTTTGAGACCAGCCTGGCTAACACGGTGAAACCCCGCTCTACTAAAAATACAAAAAAACTAGCCGGGCTTAGGTGGCGGCTACTGTAGTCCCAGCTACTTGGGAGGCTGAGGCAGGAGAATGGCGGAACCCGGGAGGCGGAGCTTGCAGTGAGCTGAGATCCGCCACTGCACTCCAGCCTGCTGGGCGACAGGATGCAGACTCACCCCAAAAAAAAAAAAAAAAAAAAAGAAGCAGGCCGGGCGCTGCAGTTCAAGCCTGTAATCCCAGTGACTTTGGGAGGCCGACGGCTGGATCACCAGGTCAGGAGATCGAGACCATCCTGGATAACACGGTGAAACCCCCGCCTCTACTAAAAATACAAAACTAGTCAAGGACAGGGCTTCTGTAGTCCCAGCTACTCGGGAGGCTGAGGCAGGAGAATGCATGGAACCCGGGAGGCGGAGGCTGCAGTGGCCGGAGATCCGCCACTGCACTCCAGCCTGGGCGACAGAGCCAGACCTCACCCCCAAAAAAAAAAAAAAAAAGCAAAGAAGTAAAGAGAACTCAAATACCATAGATATAGCAAGTATGTAATAGTAGATATGATAGCCACCACTCCCCTGAACTGAGATGGCCACCCTCCACGTGCTACTCTGCCCTTAGCTGAGATCCAGACCTTCTTGGAGAGAACACAGCCAGTGGAGACTCACTCTACGGCCAGAAGATTCTGTATTTCCTTATGGGCAGAACTTGCTGAAACTCCAACCTCTGGAAATTACTGGAACTCTGCATTCTAGAACTTGCTGGAAACCCACCCTCTGCAATTAGCCTGCTAGAGTGCCTGAGAAGGATGTTCATAGGGAAGTATTTCAGCAGAGGAACTTTACTACAAAAACTGCAAGAGGGAGGGTGCCAGGGGAAGCTGCCTGATGCTGCCAAAACTGCAGCACAGAAGCCAACCACTGGAGAGAGCTGCACAAGCTGCAGGAACACCCTACCCAGTAAGCCGGCCAGAAGCAGGGAGCAAAACCTTTTCCTTCTGCACCATCTTTCCAGTTTCCTCTACTGGAAAAGCTTCAGTGCCAGCTGACAAAAGGAAAAATACTTAAATGGCTCAGATCCATTTTCACAGAGCAGTCAATAATGGTGAATTTGGAGATGATAAGCAACAAATTGATGAACTGGCACAACTTCCCTGCTACTTTCTTGATTGTAATGCCTAGATAGGGAATAGGAAAGTTATTGAAATGTATGTGTTCCCATGAAATGTGTTTGTTTGTTGTTCAAGATCAATACTAATAAATGAGGACTAATGTTTGAAGTATTTTGTAACAATAGAATCACTGCTCTAAACCCTGTGGCCAAAGTCTTACACGGACAGGGAGGAAAGTTTTTATAAACTGAAGCAAAAATTGATTTACGTAGAAGATAAATCTGGAATGTTTACTTGGTAGGTATACTAGTTTTCTAGGGCTGCCATAACAAGTTATTACAATCTGGGTGGCTTAAAACAACAAAAATTTGTTCCCTCACAGTTCTAGAGGCCAGAAGTCCAAAATCAAGGTGTTTGCCAAGACCATGCTCTAGGGGAGAATCCTTTGCTTCTTCCAGCTTCTGGTGGCTCCTGGCATTCCTTGGTTTGTGAGCGCATAATTCTAATGTCCTCTTCCACCTTCATAAGGCCTTGTTTCATATGACATGTCAAATCTTCCTCTCTCTTTTCTTATAAGTCATTGGATTTCAGGCTCACGCTTAATCCGGGATGATCTCATCTCCAGAACCCTAACTTAATTACACCCACAAAGACCCTATTTCTAAGTAAGATCATATTCGCAATTACTGGGGTTAGGACATGGACATCTTTTGGGAGGACACAATTCAATCCACCAACACATTTTTATTTTACTTTGGTCTTTAAAAGCATATTTTAGGCCGGGCGCTGTAGCTCAAGCCTGTAATCCCAGCACTTCTTTGGGAGGCCGAGACGGGCGGATCACCAGGTCAGGAGATCGAGACCATGCTGGCTAACACGGGAAACCCCCGCTTCTACTAAAAAAAAATACAAAAATTAGCCGGGCGCAGGTGGCGGACGCCTGTAGTCCCAGTTACTCGGGAGGCTGGAGGCAGGAACAAGTGGAACCCAGGAGGCGGAGCTTGCAGTGAGCTGGATCCCGCCACTGCACTCCAGCCTGGCGACAGAGTGAGACTGGCCTCAAAAAAAAAAAAAGCATATTTTAAGCCGGGTTCAGTGGCTCATGCCTGTAATCCCAGCACTTTGGGAGGCCAAGGCGAGCAGATCACTTGAGGCCAGGAGTTCACGACCAGCCTCGTCAACATAGCAAAACTCTGTCTCTACTAAAAATACAAAACTTAGCCGGATATGGTAGTGCACTCCTGTAATCCCAGCTACTCAGGAGGCTGAGGCATGAGAATCAAGAATTGCTTAAACCCAGGAGGCAGAGGTTGCAGTAAGCCAAGATCGCACCACTACACTCCAGCCTGGGCAACAGAGTGAGACTCTATCTCAAATTAAAAAAAGAAAAAAATCACATTCTAATGGAATATAAATGTTAAAAACTTAATGGTTCTCCCTAGGAAGGCAGGAGAAAAGAAAAATGGTAGGAAATACTGAGATGGAAGAACAGAAGTGTTAAATCAATAAGATTAATATAACTGTAAGTAAATAGTTGCTTCCTTTTATTATCTCAGCTTTTTAAAAAATTATATAGAGTAATAATTAAAATAATGTATTATGTTTAATATGTTACATGCATCATAATATATTAACATATTTTAACATTGCATGGATGTAATATGAATAATAATGGAAAAAAGAGACAAGAGGGAATAGAGCTATAAAAGAGTAGCATTTGTATACCTCAAAAGAGATAACAGAAACATGAAGTATAAGGCTGGGCATGGTGCCTCATACCTGTAATCCCAGTGCTTTGGGAGGCCAAGGTGGGAGGATCGCTTGAGGCTAGAAGTTTGAGACCAGCCTAAGCAACATAGTGAGAACCCTGTCTCTGCAAAGAAAAACAAAAAACAGTGAGGTGTGGTGGCATACACCAGTAGGTCCAGCTACTCAGGAGGCTAAGGTGGGAAGATCACTTGAGCCCAGGATTTTGAGCTTGCAGTGAGCTGTGATTGCACCACTGCACTCACCTCTGGGAAAAAGAGCAAGACCTTGTCTCTAAAAAAAATTAAATTAAATTTTAAAAAATGAAGTATATTCTGATTAGCTAAGAAGCATATGGCAAACCATCGCGCAACCACTAAGAAAATTTTTTAAATATAGTGGAAAAAATCAAAAATTTTACTAGGAAATATTTACTTAGTACCAAAGAAAGCAGGAAAGGAGAAATAGAACAAAAAAGACATGAGATATCAAAAACGAATTAATATAGTATAATTCCACCTACATCAATACTAACATTACATGTAAATTGATACATGCCACTTCTGTCATGCAGCCTGAGGAACTTTGTGAACCAGCTCATAGTGAAACTGGTGAAAATTATATAAACAACCATCTAAAGTCTCTGGAAATGTTTCTAATGACATTAAACAAATGAAAAATCATTTATTCAAGAAAAAGCTACTAAAATTTTAAGAACAGTGAAAGTTTGTGGTAAATGAACCAAAACCCACTCTTCCAACCTTGCCTCCCAGCCCAGTGAAGAGGGAAGCTCTACTCTAGACTGAAATATCCAAAAATACAAGACTCCTTATTCCTCCTAGATCTCAGTTAGAGGGCTATCTTCCTAGGAGGAGCAGGACATCACCATTTCTCATGCTTCCCCCAATTACCTGTTGCTGAGGCTAAGTTCTGGTTTGGTATGGCCAAGAGGTGGTGGCTCCTTTTTTCCACCCTGCCCCTAACCATAGGACAAAGCTAAATCTTGAGCATTGGTGGTACTGAGCATACTAGGGCATCAATCTCCCTGGCCCTGGATTAAGGAGCAGTAGATGTATTCTAAGAGAGGCAAGCTAAAGAGATTTAGGGCTATTGTCTTCTTCCTCCACCAAGCACTGGTATTCTCAAGCAGAGATATCAGAGAGAATTGTGCCATTGTTCCAGTCTCCAGGACCAGAACTGTGGCTCAGAGATTCTGCCCTAAGGGAAAGGTAGGCCTTAAAAGAGAGAGCTCTGAATCTCTCCCTAAAATAACTGACTTTATTTGCAACTGGGTGTGGAAAAATTCAAGCCTAAGGGTGCTGTCAAGAACAAAGAAGGGGGAGAAAACTGATAAATTTATTAAAATTATAGGCTAAACTGTAGGCCAGCCAGTTTACTGGAGAGAAGACAGAGGGAAAAGGCAGCAAAAAAGAGTCCTCCAAGAGTCAGAGCAAGTCCTAAACACTAACCTAAGAAAATATTCCTACTAAGGTGCCCAGATTTGATGGGATCAGTCTGTGAAGCAGTTTATGCCCCAGGGTGTTGTCGAAAACAAAACAGCAATCAGCAGCTAATTAGAGTGATATAAGAGCTGGCTGTGGTCGGGGAAAGAGGCAGTTAAAGGGAGCCCTGCCAAAATCAGTGTTATCCCAGGGTAATTATGTGCCTACCCAAGACTGTACCCCCCGACCAACAACATCAGCGGTTTCACACAATGAAGTTAATAAGCACACAAAAATAATAAGACCTGCAGTGGGAAGAACAAGTACCCAGGGTTGCTACAATATGTTATCTAAAATATCTAGTTTCTAACAAAAAACTTTGAGGCATGCAAATAAACAGGAAAGTATAAACTGTACACTACCAAAAGAGCAGGCAACAGAAACTGCCTATGAAAATTACCAGATGTCGCCGGGCGCGGTGGCTCAAGCCTGTAATCCCAGCACTTTGGGAGGCCGAGACGGGCGGATCACAAGGTCAGGAGATCGAGACCATCCTGGCTAACCCGGTGAAACCCCGTCTCTACTAAAAAATACAAAAAACTAGCCGGGCGAGGTGGCGGGCGCCTGTGGTCCCAGCTACTCTGGAGGCTGAGGCAGGAGAATGGCGTGAACCCGGGAGGCGGAGCTTGCAGTGAGCTGAGATCCGGCCACAGCACTCCAGCCTGGGCGACAGAGCGAGACTCCGTCTCAAAAAAAAAAAAAAAAGAAAATTACCAGATGTCAGATTTAGTAGACAAAGTCTTCAAAGTAACCATGATAAATATATTTGAAGGACTAAAGGAAACTAGTATTAAAGAAATGAAAGAAGGTGTGATGTTAATGTCAAATCAAACAGAGAATATAAATAAAAAGAGGAAATATTTTTAAAAATGAAATAGAGATTCTGGGGTTCAAAAGAACAATAATTGAAATGAAAAACTCACTAGAGGGAACAAGAGTCCATTTGAACTGGGAGAATAAAGAATTAACAAGCTTGATTACAGATTAATAGAGCATATTAACTCTAAAGAGCAGAGAAAACAAGAATGAAGGAAAATGAAGAGGGCCTCGGAGAATTATGGGACATTATATGCACCAACATATGTGTAAGGGGACTATTAGGAAAGAAAGAGAAGGAAGCAGAAAAAAATAAAGAAATAATGGCTAAAAACTTCCCAATTTATTGAAAAACATTAATCAACACATGCAGAAAGCTCAATGAACTGCAAGTAAGATAAATGCAGAGATCCACAAGCTGACATATTATAATAAAAATGCTAGAAGACAAAGAGAAAATCTTGAAAGCAGCAAGAGAAAAATGACTCATCACTTAGAAATTTACGAAGGAAGATTAAAAGCTGACTTCTCACCAGAAACAATGGAGGCCAGAAGGCAGTGTGATAACATACTCAATGTGCCCAGTGAAAACATTCATTAAACAAAAATCATATATTCAGCAAAGCTAACTTTAACATTGAAGATGAAATAAAACTTTTCCACATAAAGTGAGAAAGTTTGTTTCTAGCAGACCTACATTACAAGAAATACCAAAGAGAATTGTTTAAGCTGAAAGCAACTGAATCCAGAAAGTAATTCAAATCCACACGAAAAACAAAGAGCAATGGTAAAGATAGTTATGTAATTATAAAAGGGAATATAAATGCGTATTTATTCTCCTTTCTTAAATTATTTAGAAAACAGTTTTATGAAACAATGTGTATGTAATGCATGGTTCACCCTATAACATATAGAAATATTATGTATCTGCCAATAACAGCAAAAAGAAGATGGATTGGAACAAAGCCGTATTGGGATATGGAAGTAATTCCAGATGGCACCTTAAAGCCACAGGAACAGATGCAGAGAACAAGAAAATATAAATAGGATTAATATAACAAGGCCAGTGTGGTGGCTCATGCCTATAATCCCAACACTTTGGGAGGCCAAGGCAGGCAGATCACGAGGTCAGGAGTTCAAGCCCAGCCTGGCCAACATGGTGAAACTCCGTCTCTACTAAAAATACAGAAATTAGCTGGTGTGGTGGCATGCACCTGTAATTTCAGCTACTCAGGAGGCTGAGGCAGGAGAATTGCTTGAACCTGGGAGGCAGAGGTTGCAGTGAGCTGAGATCGCGCCACTGTGCTCCAGCCTGGGCAACAGAGTAAGACTCCATCTCCAAAAAAAAAAAAAAAATGAAGGCCGGGAACAGTGGCTCATGCCTGTAATCCCAACACTTTGGGAGGCCAAGATGGGTAGATCAGGAGATCAGGAGTTCAAGACCAGATTGGCCAAGATGGTGAAACCCTGTCTCTATTAAAAATACAAAAATTAGCTTGGTGCAGTGGCAGGCGCCTGTAAACCTAGCTACTCGGAGGCTGAGGCAGGAGAATCACTTGCACCCCAGGGGCGGAGGTTGCAGTGAGCTGAGATTGTGCCACTGCACTCCAGCCTGGGCAACAGAGTGAGACTCACTTAAAAAAAAAAAAAGAAAAGAAAAGAAAAGAAAATAGCACATTCCTAAATAACAAGTCAAAGAAAAAAAAAAAAAAAAAAAAGAAAATTACTTTGAGATGAATACAATAAAGGCTGACCAAGGAAAAACAAAGAGAGAAGGCTCAAATTACTGAAATCAGGAATAAAAGAGATGTTACTGCCAAACTCACAGAAACAAGAGAGGGTTATAATATTGAGAAGAAGTGTATGCCAACCAATTAGATAACCTAAATGAAATGGAAAATTCTTAGAAATACATAATCTATCAAAATGGACTCAAGGAAAAAAATAGAAATTCTAAATATATTTATAATAAAAGTATTAAGCTAATAATTAAAAAAAAAAAAAAAAACCCTTTCAACAAATAAAGCCTACACGTATATGGCTTCACTGGTTAATTATATCAAACATTTAAAGGAGAATTCATAGGCTGGACATAGTGGCTCACACCTGTAATCTCAGCACTTTGAGAGGCCAACATGGATGTATTGCTTCATCCCAGGAGTTCGAGACCAGCCTGGGCAACATGGTGAAACCTCATGTCCACAGAAAAAATACAAAAATTAGCTAAGTGTGGTAGTTCATGCCTGCAGTTCCAGCTACTAAGGAGGCTGAGGTGGAAGGAGCACTTGAGTCCAAGAGATCAAGGCTGCAGTGAGCCATGACCACACCACTGCACTCCAGCCTGGGTGACAAAGTGAGATTCTGTCTCTAAATAAATAAATAAATAAGAATTAATGGCAATTCTTTAAAATTCTTCAAAAAAATGAAAGAGAGGTGGACATTTCCCAACTCATTCTATAAGGCCAGTATTACCCTGATGTCACAAGCAAACAAAAACATCATGAGAAATTTTTTTTTTTTTTTTTTTTTTTTTTAAAAAAAACTCCCTCTGTTGGCCAGGCTGGAGTGCAGTGGCACGATCTCGGCTCACTGCAACCTCCGCCTCCTGGGTCCAAGCAATTCTCCTGCTTCAGCCCCCTGAGTAGCTGGGACTACAGGCATGTGCCACCACGCCCAGCTAATTTTTGTATTTTTAGTATAGATGGGGTTTCATCAGATTGGCCAGGATGGTCTTGAACTCCTGACCTCATGATCAGCCTACCTTGGCCTCCCCAAAGTGCTCGAATTACAGGCGTGTGCCATCATGCCTGGCTAATTTTTGCATTTTTAGTAGAGACGGGGTTTCATCAGATTGGCCAGGCTGGTCTCGAACTCCTGACCTCAAGTGATCCATCCACCTAAGCCTCCCAAAGTGCTGTGATTACAGGTGTGAGCCACCACATCCAGCCAAAAAACCTGTCAATTTTATCTCTTATGAATATAGATGCAAAAATCTGACAAAATGCCAGTAATATAAGTTCAAACATATAAAAAGGATTATAAACTATTATCAAATGGGATTTATCTAAGGAATGCAAGGTAAGTATAACGTGTGAAAAACAATTAGTAATACACAATATTTACAGAATACAAGACAAAACTCACATGACCATCTTTTTTTTTTTCTTTTTAATTTTACTTTAAGTTCTGGGATACATGTGCAGAACATGCAAGTTTGTTGCATAGGTATACAGGTGCCATGGTGGTTTCTGCACCTATCAACCCATCATCTAGGCTTAAAGACCTGCATGCATTAAGTATTTGTCCTAATGCCTTCCCTCCCCTTGCACCCTACCCCCCGACAGGCCCCAGTGTGTGATGTTCCACTCCTGTGCCCATGTGTTCTCATTGTTCAACTCCCATTTATGAATGAGAACATGCAGTGTTTGGTTTTCTGTTCCTGTTTTAGTTTGCTGAGAATGATGACTTCTAGTGTCATCCTTGTCCCTGGAAAGGACATAAACTCATTCTTTTTTATGGCTGCATAGTATTCCATAGTGAATATGTGACACATTTTCTTTATCCATTTTATCATTTATGGACATTTGGGTTGGTTCCAAGTCTTTGCTATTATAAATAGTGCTAGAATAAATATACATGTGCATGTGTCTTTATGGTAGAACGATTTATAATCCTTTGGGTATATACCCAGTAATGGGATTGTTGGGTCAAATGTTATTTCTGGTTCTAGATCCTTGAAGAATAGCCACACTGTCTGCCACAATGGTTGAACTAATTAGCACTCCCACCAACAGTGTAAAAGTGTTCCTATTTCTCCAGAGCCTCACCAGCATCTGTTCTTTCCTGACTTTTTAATAATCACCATTGTAACTGGTATAAGATGTTATCTCATTGTGGTTTTGATTTGCATTTCTCTAATGACCAGTGATGATGAGCCTTTTTTCATATATTTCTTGGTTGCCTAAATGTCTTTTTTTTTTTTTTTTGAGATGGAGTCTCGCTCTGTCGCCCAGGCTGGAGTGCAGTAGCGCGATCTCTGCTCACCGCAAGCTCTGCCTCCCAGGTTCATGCCATTCTTCTGCCTCAGCCTCCCAAGTAGCTGGGACTACAGGCTCCCGCCACCACGCCCAGCTAATTTTTTGTATTTTTAGTAGAAACGGGGTTTCATCATGTTAGCCAGGATGGTCTCAATCTCCTGACCTTGTGATCCGCCCCTCTCGGCCTCCCAAAGTGCTGGGATTACAGGCATGAGCCACCGTGCCCAGCCCTAAATGTCTTCTTTTGAGAAATGCCTGTTCATATCCCTGGCCCACTTTTTGATGGGGTTGTTTGTTTGTTTGTTTGTTTTCTCGTAATTTTTTTAAACTTCTTGAAGATTCTGGCTATTAGACCATTGTCAGATGGGTAGCTTGCAAAAATTTTCTCCCATTCTGTAGGTTGTCTGTTCACTCTGATGATAGTTTCTTTTTCTGTGCAGAAGCTCTTTAGTTTAATTAGATCCCATTTGTCAATTTTGGCTTTTGTTGCCATTGCTTTTGGTGTTTTAGTAATGAAGTCTTTGCCCATGCCTATGTTCTGAAGGGTATTGCCTAGGTTTTCTTCTAGGGTTTTTATGGTTTGGGGTTTTACATTTAAGTCTTTAACCCATCCTGAGTTAATTTTTGTATAAGGTTTAAGGAAGGGGTCTGGATTCTGTTTTCTGCTTATGGCGAGCCAATTTTCCCAGCACAATTTGCTGAATAGGGAGTCCTTTCCCTATTGCTTGTTTCTGTCAGGTTTGTGGAAGATCAGATGGTTGTAGATGTGTGGTGTTATTTCTGAGGTCTCTGTTCTGTTCCGTTGGTCTATATATCTGTTTTGGTACCAGTACCATGCTGTTTTGGTTACCGTAGACTTGTAGTATAGTTTGAAGTCACATAGCATAATGCCCCCAGCTTTGTTCTTTTTGCTTAGGATTGTCTTGGCTTTACGGGCTCTTTTTTGGTTCCATATGAAATTTAAAGTAGTTGTTTCTAATTCTGTGAAGAAAGTCAATGGTAGCTTAATGGGAATAGCATTGAATCTATAAATTACTTTGGGCAATATGGCCAGTTTCATGATATTGATTCTTCTTATCCATGAACATGGAATGCTTTTCCATTTGTTTGTGTCCTTCTTTATTTTGTTGAGTAGTGGTTTGTAGTTCTCCTTGAAGTGTTCCTTCACATCCCTTGTAAGTTGTATTCTATTGTTTTATTTTATTCTCTTTGTAGCAATTGCGAATGGGGGTTTGCTCATGATTTGGATCTTTGGTTGTCTATTGTTGGTGTATAGAAATGCTTGTGATTGTTGCACATTGATTTTATATCCTGAGACTGTGCTGAAGTAGATTATAAGCTTAACGAGTTTGTGGGTTGAGATGATGGGGTTTTCTAAGTACATAATCATGTCATCTGCAAACAGAGACAATTTAACTTCCTCTCTTCTTATTTGAATACTCTTTATTTCTTTCTCTTGCCTTATTGCCCTGGCCAGAACTATGTTGAATAGGAGTGGTGAGAGAGGGCATCCTTGTCTTGTGCCTGTTTTCAAAGGAAATGTTTCCAGCTTTTACCTATTCAGTATGATAGTGGCTTTGGATTTATCATAAATAGCTCTTATTATTTTTAGATACATTCCATCAATACCTAGTTTATTGAAAGTTTTTAGCATGAAGGGATGTTGAGTTTTATCAAAGGCCTTTTCTGAATCTATTGAGATAATCGTGGTTTTTGTCATTGGTTCTGTTTATGTGATGGGTTATGTTTATTGGCTTGCATATGTTGAACCAGCCTTGCATCCCAGAGATGAAGCTGACTTGACTGTAGTGAATAAGCTTTTTGATGTGCTGCTGGATTCGGTTTGCCAGTATTTTATTGAGGATTTTTGCATCCATCATCAGGGATATTGTCCTGAAATGTTCTTTCATTGTTGTGTCTCTGCCAGGTTTTGGTATCAGCTGGCCTCGTAAAATGAGTTAGGGAGGGGACCCTCTTTTTCTATTGTTTGGAATAGTATCAGAAAGAATGGTACCAGCTCCTCTTTGTACCTCTGATAGAATTCAGCTGTGAATCTGTCTTGTCCTGGGTTTTTTGGTTGGTAGGCTATTAATTACTGCCCCACTTTCAGAACTTGCTATCAGTCTATTCAGGGATTCACCTTGTTCCTGGTTTGGTCTTGGGAGGGTGTATGTATCCAGGAATTTACCCATTTCTTCTAGATTTTCTAGTTTATTTGCATAGAGGTTTTGTAGTATTCTCTGATGGTAGTTTGTATTTCTGTGATATCTGCTTTTTCATTTTTTATTGTACCTATTTGATTCTTCTCTTTTTTCTTCCTTATTTGTCTAGCTAGTAGTCCATCTATTTTGTTAATCTTTTCAAAGAACCAGCTCCTGGATTCATTTATTTTTTGAAGGGCTTTTTGTGTCTCTATCTCCTTCAGTTCTGCTCTGATCTTAGTTATTTCTTGTCTCCTGCTAGCTTTTGAATTTATTTGCTTTTGCTTCTCTAGTTCTTTCAATTGTGCTGTTAGGGTGTCAGTTTTAGATCTTTCCCACTTTCTGTTGTGGACGTTTAGTGCTATAAATTTCCCTCTAAACACTGCTTTAGCTGTGTCCCTGAGATTCTGGTATGTTGTCATTTTGTAGTCGTTGGTTTCAAAGAACTTACTTATTTCTGTGTTAATTTTGTTATTTACCTAGTAATCATTCAGAGGCAGATTATTCAATTCCCATGTAGTTGTGTGGTTTTGAGTGAGTGTCTTAATCCTGAGTTCTAATTTGCTTGCACTGTAGTCTGAGAGACTGTTTGTTATGATTTCTGTTCTTTTGTGTTTGCTGAGGAGTGTTTTTCTTCCAATTATGTGGTCAATTTTAGAATACGTGCTATGTGGCACTGAGAAGAATGTATATTCTGTTGATTTGGGGTGGAGAGTTCTGTAGATGTCTGTTAGGTCTGCTTTGTCCAGAGTTGGGTTCAAGTCCTGAATAGCCTTATTAATTTTCTGTCTTGTTGATCTATCTAATAATGACAGTGTGATATTAAAGCCTCCCACTATTATTGTGTGACAGTCTCAGTCTCTTTTTAGGTCTCTAATAACTTGCTTTATGAATTTGGATGCTCTTGTATTGGGTACATATTTATTTAGGATAGTTCGCTTTTCCTGTTGCACTGATCCCTTTACCATTATATAATGCCCTTCTTTGTCTTTTTTGATCTTTGTTGGTTTAAAGTCTGTTTTATCAGAGAGTAGGATTGAAAGCCCTGCTTTTTTTTTTTGCTTTCCATTTGCTTTGTAAATATTCCTCCATCCTTTTATTTTGATCCTATGTGTGTCTTTTCACATAAGATGGGTCTCCTGAATACAGCACACTGATGGGTCTTGACTCTTTATCCAATTTGCCAGTCTGTGTCTTTTAATTGGGATATTTAGCCATTTACATTTAAGGTTAATATTGTTATATGTGAATTTGATGCTGTCATCATGATGTTAGCTGGTTATTTTGCACATTAGTTGATGCAGTTTCTTCATGGTGTCATTGGTCATTATAATTTGCCCTGTTTTTGCAGTGGCTGTTACTGGTTTTTCCTTTCCATTTTTAGTGCTTCCTTCAGGAGTTCTTGTAAGGCAGGCCTGGAGGTGACAAAATCCCTCAGCATTTGCTTGTCTGGGAAGGATTTTATTTCTCCTTCACTTATGAAGCTTAATTTTGCTGGATATGAAATTCTGGGTTGAAAATTCTTTTCTTGGCCGGGCGCGGTGGCTCAAGCCTGTAATCCCAGCACTTTGGGAGGCCGAGGCGGGTGGATCACGAGGTCAGGAGATCGAGACTATCCTGGCTAACATGGTGAAACCCCGTCTCTACTAAAAATACAAAAAACTAGCCGGGCGTGGTGGCGGGCGCCTGTAGTCTCAGCTACTTGGGAGGCTGAGGCGGGAGAATGGCCTGAACCCGGGAGGCGGAGCTTGCAGTGAGCCGAGATCAGGCCACTGCACTCCAGCCTGGGAGCACAGCGAGACTCCGTCTCAAAAAAAAAAAAAAGAAAATTCTTTTCTTTGAGGATGTTGAATATTGGCCCCCACTCTCTTCTGGATGTAGGGTTTCTGCAGAGAGATCCACTTTTAGTCTGATGGGCTGCCGTTTGTAGGTAACCTGACCTTTCTCTCTGGCTGTCCTTAACGTTTTCTCCTTTGTTTCAATCTTGGAGAATCTGATGATTATGCGTCTTAGGGTTGTTTTTCTCGAGGAGTATCTTATTAGTGTTCTCTGTATTTCCTGAATTTGAATGTTGGCCTATCTTGCTAGGTTGGGGAAGTTCTCCGGGATAATATCCTGAAGTGTGTGTTTCAACTTGGTTCCATTCTCCCCGTCACTTTCTGGGACCTCAATCAATCGTAGGTTTGGTCTTTTCACATAGTTCCTTATTTCTTGGAGGCTTTGTTTGTTACTTTTCATTCCTTTTTTTCTAATCTTATCTTCATACCTTATTTCAGTACGTTGATCTTCAATCTCTGATAGACTTTCTTCCGCTTGATCAATTCAACTTGTATATGCTTCACGAAGTTCTCATGCTGTGTTTTTCAGCTCCATCAGGTCATTTATGTTACTCTCTAAAGTAGTTATAGTAGTTAGCAGTTCCTGTATCCTTTTATCAAGGTTCTTAGCTTCCTTGTATTGGGTTAGAACATGCTCCTGTAGCTCAGAGGAGTTTGTTATTACCCACTTGCTGAAGCCTACTCTGTCAATTCATCTGTCTCATTCTTTTTTTTTTTTTTTTTTTTTGAGATGGAGTCTCTCTCTGTCACCCAGGCTGGAGTGCAGTGGCACGATCTTGGCTCACTGCAAGCTCCACCTCCCGGGTTCATGCCATTCTCCTGCCTCAGCCTCCCAAGTAGCTGGGGCTACAGGTGCCCCCCACTACACCGAGCTAATTTTTTTTTTTTTGTATTTTTAGTAGAGACAGGTTTCACCATGTTAGCCAGGATGGTCTCGATCTCCTGACCTCGTGATCTGCCCGCCTCGGCCTCCCAAAGTGCTGGGATTACAGGCCTCATCAGTCTCATTCTTAATCCAGTTTGTGCCCTTGCTGGAGAGGAGTGTGATACTTTGGAGGAGAAGAGTCATTCTGGTTTTTGGAATTTTCAGTATTTTTGTGCTAGTTTTTCCTTATCGTGGATTTACCTACCTTTGATCTTTAAGGCTGATGACCTTTGGATGGGATTTTAGTGAGGGATCCTTTATGTTGATGTTGATGTTGTTGCTTTCTGTTTGTTAGTTTGTCTTCTAACGGTCAGGCCTCTCTTCTGCAGGTCTGCTGGAGTTTGCTGGAGGTCCTCTCCAGACCCTGTTTGCCTGGGTATCACCAGCAGAGGCTGCAGAACAGCAAAGATTGCTGCCTGTTTCTTCCTCTGGAAGATGCCTCCCAGAGGGGCACCCACTGGATGCCAGCCAGAGCTCTCCTGTATGAGGTGTCTGTCGACTCTTGCTGGGAGATGTCTCCCAGTTAGGAGGCACGGGAGTCAGGGACCCACTTGAGGAGGCAGTCTGTCCCTTATCAGAGCTGGTGCACTGTGCTGGGAGAATCCCTCTTGTCAGGATCAGCTGCTCTCTTAAGAGCCAGCGGGAAGGCGTGATAAAATCTGCTGAAGCTGCGCCCACAGCCACCCCTTCCCACAGGTGCTCTGTCCCAGGGAGATGGTGGTTTTGTTTATAAGCCTCTGACTGGAGCTGTTACCTTTTCTTCAGATATACCCTGTCCAGTGAGGAGGAATCTAGAGAAGCAGTCTGGCCACAGCCACTTTTCTGCACCCAGCCCAGACCTCCCAGCTTCCTTAGCACTGTCAGGGAAAAACCGCCTACTAAAGCCTCAGTAATGGCTGACACCACGCGCCCCCCACCCCCCGCCCCGTCCCGCACCCCCCTCCCCCCACACACACCTCAATCATCCCAGACTTCAGACTGCTGTTCTGGCAGGGATAATTTCAAGCCAGTGGTGCTTAGCTTGCTGGACTCTATGGGAGTAGGACCCACTCAGCGAGACCACTTGGCTCCCTGGCTTCAGTCTCATTTCCAGGGGAGTGTTTCTGTGTCACTGGGGTTCCAGGAGCCACTAATGTACAAAAAATAAAACACTCCTGCAGTTGGCTTGGTGTCTGCCCAAACAGCCGCCCAGCTTTTTGCTTAAAACCTAGGACCCTGGTGGTTAGGCCCACAAGGGAATCTCCTGATCTGCAGATTGCAAACCGTGAGAAAAGCATAGTATCCTGGCTGGATAGCACAGTTCCTTGTGGCTTCCCTCAGGTGGGGAGAGGGAGGTCCCTGGTCCTTTGCACTTCCTGGGTGAAGTGATGTCCCACCCTGCTTCTGCTTGCCCTCCGTGAGTTGGACCCACTGCCTAATCAGTCCCAATGAGATGAACTGGGTACCTCAGTTGGAAATGCAGAAACACCCACATTCTGCGTTAGTCTTACTGGGAGCTGCAGACCGGAGCTGTTCCTATTCGGCCATCTTGGCCCCTTGACTATGTTAATAGTTGCAGAAAAAGAGTCTGACAAAACCCAACACTCCTTCATGATAAACACGCACAAACACACACACATACACACATTGAATAAACTAGGAATAAAAGGAAACTACTTTAACTTGACAAAAGGCATCTATAAAATACCCCACAGCTAACATAATACTTCATGGAGTAAAGACTGAGCTTATTCTTAACTGATCTTAGGGATTAAACTCAAAAAGGATGTCTCTTTTCATCACTTCTGTTCAACATTTTACGTCAGGTTCTAGCAAGGGCAATTAGGCAAGAAAATGAAATAAAAGACATCCTGTTTAGAAAGGGAAGATAAAAACTCTATTTATAGATACCATGATTTTTTATATAGAACATCCTAAATGATCCATTAAAATCTATTATAACAAATAAACAAGTTATGTAAATCTTCAGGATTAAAAAAAATCAATTTACAAAAATCAGTTGTATTTTTGTATACTTTCAATGAACACTCTGAAAGTAAAATTAGGAAAACAATTCCATTCACAGTAGCACCAAACAGAATCAAATAGTTGAGAATAAATTTAACCAAGGCCATTCAAGGTTTCTCTACTAAAAACCACAAAAACATGGTTAAAAGCAGTTAAAGAAGACCTAAACAAATGGAAAGGGAGTCTATGTTTATGTATCAGAAGACTCACTATTGTTAATACTGCAATACTTTTATAGGCATTGCATTAATTTACAGATGTATTAATGATACAATGCGTGTAAAAATCCCAGGTGGTTCCCCTCCCCCCCTAGAAACTGGCAAACTGATCCTAAAACTATTTTGGAAATGAAACGTACCAGAATAGTCAAAAGAGACTTGAAAAAGAACAAAGTTGGAGGACTCACTTCTTGGTATCAAAACTTACTACAATGCTTTAGTGTTTAAGACAGTGAAATACTGGCATAAGGATAGACATAGATCAGTAGAAAATAATTGAGGGTATAGAAGTACACCTTCACATTTCTAGTAAATTGACTTTTGACAAGAATTTCAAAAGAGTTTAATGGGGAAAGGAATAAGGAATAGTCTCTTCCACAAATGGTGCTAAAACAACTGGATATCCACATGAAAAAGTATGAATTTGGAGCTCTACTCCACACCATATACAAAATGAACTCAAACTGGATCAAAGACATAAATGTAAGAGCTAAAACTATGAAACCATTAAAAGAAAGCATAGATGTACATCTTCATAATCTTGGATTTGAAAATGGTTTATTAGATATGACACCAAAAGCTAAAGTTAAAAAAAAGTATATATACCCACACACACACACACACATATATATATATATATATATATATATAAATTAGACTTCATCAAAATAAAATACTTTTGTGTGTCAAAAGGCACTATCAAGAATATGGAAAGAAAACCAACATAATGGGAAAATTATTTGCTAATTATGTATCTGACATAAGGAGCTTGAATATATAAAAAAAACTCTTAGAAATTAAAAATAAAAAGGTAAATAACCCAACTAGAAAATAGACAAAAACATTGAATAATTACATGAAAAGATCCTCAGCCTCTTTAGCCAAAAGAGAAATACAAATCAAAATTACTTCATACACAGTATAAAGGCTGTTATCAAATAGATAATGAGTGTTGACATGGATGTGGCAAAATTGGAACCTTCATATGCTGATAGGAATGTAATTTGGAACTTTCATATGCTGCTTTGGAAAATTATTTGGCAGTTCCTCAATTATCTAAACAGAGTTACCCAACAATTCCACTTCTGGATATATACTCAGGAGAATTAAAAACATATGCCCATCTCAAAAATTGTACATGAATATTCATAATAGCAAGAAAGTGGAAACAACTTAAATGTCCATCGACTGATGAATGGTAAACAAATATAGCATATTCACACAATAAAATATTATTCCACAATTTAAAGAGAAGAAGTACTGATGTATGGTACAAACATGAATGAACTTTGAAAATACTATACTAAGTAAAAGAATTCATTCAAAAAACACCACATATGACATGTCCAGATTAGAATAATTATTAAGATAGAAAGTAGATTATTGGTTGCCAGGACTGAAAGACTTGGGGTAAAATGGGGGTGATTGCCAATTGATGTGGGTTTTGGGGGGAAGTGATGAAATGTTCTAAAATTGATTGTGGTAAGACATAGAGAAACTGGAGCAAGATGGTGGGATAGGACTCTCCAGCAGTCATCTCCCTGCAGAAACAACAGTGTGAACAACTCTCCATACATGAAAATACCTTCACAAAATCTAAGAGAACCAGATGAGAGATCACAGTACTTGGTTATAGCATAATAAAAAAGATGCATTGGAGAGGGTAGAAAGAACAGTGTGACATTACCTGCATTATCTCTTCTACATCTTCATGCAACACGGAGTGGAGACACATACCATCCTCTTGAGGAAAAGAGAGAAACTTTGCTTTAGACCCCAATACCGAGCCTGCCACAGTAAAACCCAGCACTGGGCACACCCCATGGTACCTGACTCCAGACTGGTCCCTCGGACTGAGTCTACAAACCTGCCTCGATGCCAGAGGAAAACACTTAGCCCCTGCAAAATTAACTCAACTTTTAGCCTGTCACTGATGGCCAACTACAACTGTAAAAAGAAACAAAAAATACTATATAATGATAAAATGGTCGATTTAGCAAGAGGATATAACTATTGTAAATATAAATGCACTCAACATTGAAGCATCTACACACATATTACACATGTGCAAATTTTTTTTTTTTTTTTGAGACGGAGTCTCACTCTGTCACCCAGGCTGGAGTGCAGTGGCCAGATCTCAGCTCACTGCAAGCTCCGCCTCCCGGGTTTAGGCCATTCTCCTGCCTCAGCCTCCCGAGTAGCTGGGACTACAGGCGTCCGCCACCTCGCCTGGCTAGTTTTTTGTATTTTTTAGTAGAGACGGGGTTTCACCATGTTAACCAGGATGGTCTCGATCTCCTGACCTCGTGATCCGCCCGTCTCGGCCTCCCAAAGTGCTGGGATTACAGGCTTGAGCCACCGCGCCCGGCCTCACATGTGCAAATATTAATCAATCTGAAGGGAGAGATAGACTGCAAAATAATAACATTATGGGACTGCAACTCATCACTTTCAACAGCAGACAGATCATCCAGACAGAAGGTCAACAAAGAAACATCAGATTTAAACTGCACTCTAGAACAAATGTACCTAACAGATATTTATAGAATATTCCATCTGACAGCTGTAGAATACACATTCTTCTGAACTGCACGTGCAACACTCTGGGAGAAAATATATATATTTTAGTCCACAAAACAAGTCTTAACAAATTTAAGAAAATTGAAATCATATCATGTATTTGTTTTATTTTTTTGAGACAGGATCTCACTCTGTTGCCAAGGTTGGAGTGCAGTGTTGTGATTATGTCTTACTGCATACTCCACCTCCTAGGCTTAAGTGATCCTCCCACCTCTGCTGGGACTACAGGTGTATACCATCATGCCTGCCTAACTTTTTAACTTATTTATTTATTTATTTATTTATTTATTTATTTATTTATTGAGACAAGATCTCGCTACGTTATCCTGACTGATCTTGACCTCCTGAGCGCCAGCAGCCCTCCCACCTCAGCCTCCCAAAGTGCTGGCATTACAGGCATAAGCTTCAGTGCCTGGCCTCAAATATCTTTTTGACAAAAATGGTATAAAACTAGATTCAATAACAGAAGGAACTGCAGAAAATACACAAATACATGTATATTAAACAACATGCTCCTAAATAACCAATGGGTCAATAAAGAAGTTAAAAGGGAAATTAAAATTATTTTTCAGATATTACCTGCATTACCCCTTAAGGTCATTATTCCATGAAAATGGAAACACAATGTACTAAAACCTATGAGATACAGCAAAAGCAATTCTAAGAGAGAAGTTAATAGCAATACACACCTATATCAAAAAAGAAGAATAATCTCAAATAAACAACCTAATGTTGCATCACGGGGAATAACAAAAACAAGAACAAACTAAACTTAAAATTAGTAGAAAGAAAGAAATAATAAAGATTGAAGCAGAAATAAAACAGAATCTGTAAAAACAATATGAAAAATCAATATAAAATCAATAAAATGAAGAGTTGGATTTTTTGAAAAGATAGACAAAATCAACAAACCTTTAACTAGACTAAGAAAAAAAGAGAGGAGGCTCAAATAAAATAAGAGATGAACAAAGAGATATTAGAGCTGATATCACAGAAATACAAAGGGTCATAAGAGACTAGTATGAACAATAACATGCCAACATTTGATAACCTAGACTAAATGAATAATTTATTTGACACATATCCTACCAAGATTGAATTATGAAAAATAGAAAACCTAAACAGAGCAATAATAAGTAAGAAGATTGAATCAGTAATGAAAAATCTCTCATTAAAGAAAAGCACAAAGCTGATGGCTTCACTGTTGAATTCTACCAAAGATTTAAAGAACTGATACCAATTCTTTTCAAACTCTTCCAAAAAATTGAAGAGGAGGAAATACTTCCAAACTCATTCTATGAAGCCAGCCTTACCATAATATCAAAACCAGACAAAAAAGGAAAGCTGTAGGCCAGTATCATTGATGAACATAGATGTAGAAATTTTCAAAAAAAATGAGCAAACTGAATTCAGTAACATATTACAAAGATCATTCATCATGATCAAATGAGATTTCATCCCAGGGATGCAAGGTGGGGTCAACAGATGCAAATCAACATACATAATATATCATAGTAACAGAATAAAGTATAAAAATTTTATGATCATTTCAATACATGCAAAAAAAAGCATTTGAAAAAAATCTAACATCTTTTCCTGATAAAAACTCTCAACAAATTAAGTATAGAAAATATGTATCTTGGCCAGGCATGGTGGCTCACACCTGTAATTCCAGCACTTTGGGTGGCTGAGGCAGGCAGATCACTTGAGGTCAGGAGTTCTAGACCAACCTGGCCAACATGGTGAAACCCCATCTGTACTAAAAATACAAAAGTTAGCCAGGTGCGATGGTGCACACCTGTAATCCCAGATACTTGGGAGTCTGAGACACGAGAATTGCTTGTACCCAGGAGGTGGAGTTTGTGGTGAGCCAAGATTGTGCCACTGCACTCCAGCCTGGATGACAGAGTAAGACTCCATCTCAATGGAAAAAGAAAAGAAAATATGTATCTTAACAAAGTAGATGCCACCTATGACAAATCTGCTAACCTCATATTCCACAGGGAAAAACTGAAAGCTTTTTTTCTCTGATATCTGGAACAAGACAAGAATACCTACTTTTGCCACTTCAATTTAACATAGTCCTGAAAGTCCTATCCAGGTCAATTATGAAAGAGAAAGAAAGAAGACAGTGAACTATCTGAAAAAGAAATAAAACAATCTCATTTATAATAGCTACAAAAAAAATCCTTAGGAATAAATTTAACTGAGGAGGTAAAAGATCTATGCTGAAAACTATAACACACTGATAAAAGAAATTGAAGAGGGGAGAAAAAAATTGCGGATAGGAGACAGGGCTAACATGCAGCTCCTGCTTAGATGGACAGAACAGCATCTGGACACTCACACTGTGAACTTTTGCTCTAAGAACCACCGCAGGAGCATAACAAGAAAACCAAAAAATTCACAGACCCTTTGAAAGAAGTGGCTTGCCACTGGGAATGTTGCAAGAGAGACAAAACCCCCGAAGACAAAAGACATACTCTCTTGGAGTGCTATGGCCCTGCCCATCACCTGAGAAACCCAAGCATTCATTCAGGCCAATGTAGGACAAGATTATATCCCTCTTCTACTCCTGCAGCTAGTACTCCCTTGAAAGCACCACCTCCTGGCTAAAAGCCAACCAACTCAAGCAATTAAAACAAGTCATAACAGAAGAAACCTGCGCCAAAGAAGGATAAAACAACAACTAATTCCACCACCTTCAACACCCTGGGTAAACAGAGTGTTGCACATGACAACTTCACTGCTAACATAACCAGCATTTGAGAAAACCAGCACACTAAACAAAAACTACAACCAAGGACTCCCACAGAATTGACTTCACTCCACTGCCATGTTCACTGGAACAGGTGCTGGTATCCATGGCTAGGAGACCTAAAGATGGATCACATCACAGGTCTCTTTACAAACATTCCCCAGCAACAGTCTGGAGACTGGTAGCCCCGCTAGGTGGCTAGACCCAGAAGAGCAATAGCACTCACAGCAGTCTGGCTCTCAGGAAGTTCTATCTATAAAGGAGTGGGGAGAGTACCACATCGAGGGATCACCTCATGGGACAAAAGAATCTGAACAGCAGCCCTTGAGTTCCAGATATTTCCACTGAAACAGTCTACCCAAATGAGAAGGAACCAGAAAAGTAATTCTGGTAATATGACCAAACAAGGTTCTGTAACACCCCAAAAGATCACATTAGCTCTCCTGCAATGGATTCAAACCAAGAAGAAATCTCTGAATTTCCAGATAAAGAATTCAGAAGATTGATTATGAGGCTACTCAAGGAGGCACCAGAGAAGGATGAAAACCAATTTAATGAAATTTTAAAAATAACAGAATATGGATGAAAAAGTCTCCAGAGAAATAGATCTCATAAAGAAAAGACAATCACAACTTCTGGATATAAAAGACACACTGAGAAAAATGCAAAATACACTGGAAAGTTTCAAGAATAGAAGCAAACAAGTAGAAAAAAAGAACTTCAGAGCTCAAAGACAAGGCTTTTGAATTAACCCAATCCAACAAAACAAAACCAAAAAAAGAAGATTAAAAAAATAAGCAAAACCTCCAAGACATTTAGTATTATGTTAAATAACCAAACATAAGAATAACTGGTGTTCTTGAAGAAGAAGATAAATCTAAAAGTTAGGAAAACATATATGAGGGAATAATTGAAGAAACAATCCCTAGTGTTGCTAGAAATCTAGACATCCAAATACAAGAAGCTCAAAGAATACCTGGGAAATTCATTGCAAAAAGTTAATCACCTATACACATAGTCATCAGGTTATCTAAAGTCAAGGCGAAGGAAAGAATCTTAAGAGCTGTGATGCAATAGCATCAGGTAACTTATGATGGAAAACCTATCAGATTAAGAGCAGATTTCTCAGCAGAAACTTTGTAAGCCAGAAAAGTTTGGGGTCTTATCTTTAGCCTCCTTAAAACAATGATCAGCCTTGAGTTTTGTATCCATCAAAAGTAAGCTTCATAAATGAAGGAGAGATGAAGTCTTTTTGAGACAAACAAATGCTGAGAGAATTGGCCACTACCAAGCCAGTACTAAAAGAACTGCTAAAAGGAGTCCTAAATCTTGAAAAAAAACCCTCGAAATCCACCAAAATAGAAGCCCCTTAAAGCATAAATCTCACAGGACGTATAAAACAATAACACAGTGGAAAAAAAAACCAAGATATTCAGGCAACAACTAGCATGATGAATAAAACAGTATCTTATATCTGAATACTAATATTGAATGTAAATTATCTAAACGCTGCACTTAAAAGATACAGAATGGCAGAATGAATAAAAATTTACCAATTTTTATTCTGCTGTCTTTGAGACAGTCTGCTGTCTCAAAGAGAAAGTCTGCTATCTTTGAGACACTCACCTGACACATAAGAGCTCACATAAACCTAAGGTAAAGAGGTGGAAAAAGATATTCCATGCAAATGAAAAAAAAAAAAATGGAGAAGGAATAGCTGTTCTTATACTAGAAAAAACAAAGTTTAAAGCAACAACAGTTTAAAAAGACAATGAAGGACACTGTATCATGATAAAAGGGTCAATGCAACAGGAAAATATCACAATCCTGAATATACATGCACCTAACATGGGAGCTCCCAAATTTATATAACAATTACTAGTAGACAAAAGAAATGAGATAGCAACACAAAAATAGTGGAGAACTTTAATATTCCACTGAAAGCACTAGACAGGTTATCAAGACAGAAAGTGAACAAAGAAACAATGGACTTAAACTATACCCTAGAACAAATGAACTTAACAGATATTTACAAAACATTCTACCAAACAACTGAAAAGTATACACTCTTTACAACAGCACATGCAACTTTCTCCAAGATAGACCATATGATAGGCCACTAAAAAAGACTCAGTACATTGTTAAAAATCTAAATTATTTACTTTATTTTATTTTATTTCTTTTTATTGAGACAAAGTCTCCCTCTGTTGGCCAGGCTGAAGTGCAGTGGCACAATCTCGGCTCACCGCAACCTCCACTCCCTGAGTTTAAGCAATTCTCCTGGCTCAACCTCCTGAGTAGCTGGGATTATAGGTGCACGCCACCACACCCAGCTAATTTTTGTATTTTTAGTAGAGATGGGGTTTCACCATGTTGGCCAGGCTGGTCTCAAATTCCTGACCTCAAGTGATCCACCTGCCTCAACCTCCCAAATGCTGGGATTACAGGTGTGATCCACCACGCCCGGCCAGAACATTGAAATTATATTAAGTATCCTCTTAGACCATGGTGTAATAAAATTAGAAATTAACTCCAAAAGGGACCCTCAAAACTATACAAATACATGAAAATTAAATGATCTGCCCCTGAATAATCCTTGGGTCAACAATGTTATCAAAATGGAAATTAAAAAATTATTTGAACTGAATGATAATAGTGACAAAACCTGTTAAAACCTCTGGGATACAGCAAAAGCAGTGGTAAGAGAAAAGCTCATAGCATTAAGTGCCTACATCAAAAGGTCTGAAAGGGTACAAACAGACAATCTAAGCCAACACCTCAAAGAACTAGAGAAACAAGAACAAACCAAACCCAAGCCTAGCAGAAGAAAAAAAAATGATAAGAACAGAACTAAATTAAATCAAAGCATAATTATACAAAAGATAAAAAATCAAAAAGTTAGTTTTTTGAAATGATAAACAAAATTGATGGACAATTAGTGAGATTAACCAAGAAAAGAAGAGAGAAGGTCTAAATAACCTCAATTAGGAACGAATGGGAGATATTACAACTGATACCACAGAAATACAAAATATTATTCAAGGCTACTATGAACACCTTTATATGCACAAAGTTGAAAACCTAGAGGAGATGGATACATTCTTGAAAATATACAACCCTCCTAAATAAAACCAGAAAGAAATAGGAACTCTGAACAGACCAATAACAATTCATGACATTGAAACAGTAATAAAAATTGCCAACAAAAAAAGTCCAGGACCAGATGGATTCACAGCTGAATTCTATCAGACATTCAAATAAGAATTGGTACCAATCTTATAGAAATTATTTCAAAAGATAGAAAAAGGGGAAATCCTACCTAAAACATTCTATGAAGCCAGTCATTACCCTAATACAAAAACCAGGAAAGGACATAACAAAAAGGAAAACTACAAACCAAATATCCCTGATGAACATAGATGCAAAAATTCTCAACAAAATATTAGCTAACCGAATTCAGTGCATATCAAAGAGATAATACATCGTGATCAAGTGGGTTTTATGCCAGGGTTTCAGGGTTACACATATGCAAGTCAATAAATATGATACACCACATAAATAGAAGTAAAAACAAAAATCATGATCATCTCAATAGATGCAGAAAAAAAGCATTTAACAAAATCCAGCATTCATTTATGGTTAAAACTCTCAGCAAAAAATGGCATAAAGGGGACATACCTTAAGGTAATAAAAGCGATCTATGGAAAACACACAGCCAATATTATACTGAAAAGATAAAAGTTCAAAACATTCCCCTGAGACCTGGGATAAGACAAAGATGCCCACTTTCATCACTTCTATTCGACATAGTACTAGAATTCCTAGCCAGAGCAATCTGACAAGAGAAAGAAATAAAAGGCATCCAAATTGGTAATGAGGACATCAACCTGTTGCTGTTTGCCAATGATATGATCATATAAATAGAAAGCCCTAAAGACCATCCAAAAATCTCTTAGATCTGATAAATTAGTTCAGCAAAGTTTCAGGATACAAAATCAATGTACACAAATCAGTAGCACTGCTATACACTAATAGTGACCAAGCTGAGTATCAAATAGAGAACTCAAAACCATTTACAACAGCTGTTAAGAAAAGTAAAACTTAGGAACATACCTACCAAAGAGGTGAAAGGTCTCTATAAGGAAAACTACAAAAGAATGCTGAAAGAAATCATAGACGGCAGAAACAAATGGAAACACATCCCAGGCTCATGGATGGGTAGAATCGATATTGTCAAAACGACCATACTGCCAAAAGAAATCTATAAATTCAATGCAATCCCCATCAAAATACCATTATAATTCTTCGTAGAACTAGAAAAAACAATCCTAAAATTTATATGGAACCAGAAAAGAGCCCACATAGCCAAAACAAGACTAAGCAAAAGAACAAATCTGAAGACATCACATTAACCAAGTTCAAACTACATTATGAGGCTATACTTACCTTGTAATGTAGTATGATAGTGGTGTAAAAACAGGCATACGGACCAATGGAACAGTGAATTCAAAAATAAAGCCAAATATTTACAGCCAACTGATCTCTGACAAGGCAAACAAAACATAAAGTGGGGAAAGGATATCCTATTCAACAAATGGTGCTGGGATAATTGGCAAGCCACATGGAGAAAGTGAAACTGTATGCTCATCTCTCACCTTATACAAAAGTCAACTCAAGATGGATCAAAGACTTAAATCTAAGACCTGAAACCATAAAAATTCTAGAAGATGGCCGGGCGCGGTGGCTCAAGCCTGTAATCCCAGCACTTTGGGAGGCCGAGACGGGCGGATCACGAGGTCAGGAAATCGAGACCATCCTGGCTAACACGGCGAAACCCCGTCTCTACTAAAAACACAAAAAATTAGCCGGGCGAGGTGGCGGCGCCTGTGGTCCCAGCTACTCGGGAGGCTGAGGCAGGAGAATAGCGGGAACCCGGGAGGCGGAGCTTGCAGTGAGCTGAAATCTGGCCACTGCACTCCAGCCTGGGCGACAGAGCGAGACTCCGTCTCAAAAAAAAAAAAAAAATTCTAGAAGATAACATTGTAAAAATTATGCTAGTCATTGGCCTAGGCAAAGAGTTCGTGAACAAAAACCCAAAAGCAAATGCAACAAAAACAAAAACAAAAATAAATAGATAGGACCGAATTAAACTAAAGAGCTTCTGCACAGCAAAAGAAATAATCAGCAGAATAAACAGACAACCCACAGAGTGGGAGAAAATATTTGCAAACTGTGCATCTGACAAAGGACTAATACCCAAACTCTACAAGGAACTCAAACAAGTCAGCAAAAAAAAAAAAAAAAAACATAATTCCATAAAAAAGTTGGCTAAGAACATGAATAGACAATTACCAAAAGAAGATATACAAGTGGCCAAAAAACATATTAAAAATGCTCAACATTACTAATTATCGGGGAAATGCAAATCCAAACCACAATGCAATACCACCGTGCTTGTGCAAGAATGACCATAAGTAAAAAATTTAAAAAAAAAATTAGATATTGGTGTGGATGTGGTGAAAAGGGAACTGCTTGTGAGAACGTAAACTGTACAACCACTGTGGAAAACAGTATGGAAATTCCTTAAATAACTAAAAGTAGAACTACCATTTGATCCAGTAATCTCACTACTGGGTATCTACCCAGAGGAAAATAAGTCATTATATGAAAAAAACACTTGCACACAAATGTTTAAAGCAGTACAATTTACAATTGCAAAAATATAAAACCAGCCTAAATGCCCATCAACCAATAAGTGGATAAAGTAATGTGATATGCAAGATTATATATATATATGTGTGTGTGTGTGTGTGTGTGTGTATCTATATATCTATATAGATATATAGAGTCTCATTCTGTTGTGTGTATATATAGATATAGATATATAGAGATATAGATATATAGATAGAGAGAGTCTCACTTTGTCACCCAGGCTGGAGTGCAGTTGTGTGATCTTGACTCCCTGAAACCACCACCTCCTTTTTTCAAGTGATTCTCATGCCTCAGCCACTCGAGTAGCTAGGATTACAGGTGCATGCCACCATGCCCAGCTAATGTTTGTATTTTTTAGCAGAGACAGGGTTTCCCCATGTTGGTCAGGCTGGTCTCTAACTCCTGACTTCAAGCAGTCCACCTGCCTTGGCCTCCCAAAGTGCTGGGATTGCAAGCATGAGCTACTGTGCTTGGCCTAAATGTGTTATACCATGGAATACTACTCAGCCATAAAAAGGAATAAAATAATGGCATTCACAGCAACCTGATGGAGTTGGAGATCATTTTTCTAAGTGAAGTAACTTATGAATGGAAAAACAAACATTATATATTCTCACTTGTATGTGGGATCTAAGCTATGAGGATGCAAAGACATAAGAATGACATAATGGACTCTGGAGACTTGGGGGGAAGGGTTGGAGGGAGTGAGGAATAAAATACTACACATTGGGTACAATGCACACTAATCAGGTGATGGGATGGGTGTACCAAAATCTCAGAAACCTCACCTAAAAAACTTATCCATGTAACTAAACACCACCTGTTCCTCAAAACTAGTGAAATAATAATAATAATAAATTTTGAAAAGTAATCAAAGAAGACACAAATAAATGGAAAGCTATTCTGTGTTCATAAACTAGAAGAAGTAATACTGTTAAAATATCCATACCACACAAAGTACTATCTAGATTTAATGCAATTTCTATCAAGACAATTATGACATTCTTCACAGAAATAAATTTGTGCATTTAGAGCAAATAAATTTTTCACAAAGGTGCCAGAAACACAAAATGGGGAAAGGGGGCTTTTTAAATGTATGGTGACATAAAAACCAGATATCCGCCTGTAAAATTAGATTCTTATCTCTCACCATACACAGAAAGCATCTCAAGATGGATTAAACACTTAAATGTAAGACCCGAAACTATTAACTGAAACCATGAAACTTCTAGAATTTAACATTGAGAAAAAGCTCCATGACATCGGTCTGGAGAATGATTTTTTTAGATAAAATCTCAAAAGCACAGATAGCAAAAACAAAAATAGTCAAATGAAATTACATCAAACTAAAAAGCTCCAGCACAGCAAAGGAAACAATCAACAGAGTGAAGTGACAACCTATAGAATAAGAGAAAATATTTGCAATCTCTACATATGATAAGGGATTAATATTTAAAATATATAAGGAACTTAAACAACCCAGTAACAAGAAAACAACCTGATTAACAAACAAAAGGATTGAATAGACATTTCTCAACAGAAGACATACAAATGGCCAACAAGTATATGAAAAAATACTCAAGAAAACTAATCATCAGTAAAATGCAAATCAAAACCACAATGAGATGTCACCTCACTCCTGTTAGAATGGCTATGTCACATTTTGGTGGTTTGTGCCTTCTGAAATTCATATAGAAATTTCACACTAATTTTAACAGTATTAAGAGGGTGGGAAATCTGACTATGGTGTTTGGGTGGAGCATTAGTGGGTTTATAAGAGGAGAAAGTGATACCTGAGCTAGCATGGTTAGCCCTCTTGTCATGTGATTTCCTGCACCATCAGGGACTCTACAGAGTCCCCACTGGCAAGAATGTTCTCACCAATGCAGCCTGTCAATCTTGGACTTCCCAGCTTCCAGAATCATGAGCTAAATAAACCTTTATTTTTTACAAATTACCTGTCTCAAATATTTAGTTACAGCAACATCAAGCAAATGAAGACAAGCTATTGTCAAAAAGACAAAAGATAACAAGTGTTGGCAAGCATGTAAGGAAAAAGAAACTCTTGTAATAACACTGTTAGTGGAAATATAAATCAGTACAACCTTTATGGAGAATTTTATGGAGGTTCCTAAAAATGTTAAAAATGGAGCTGCTATATGATGTTACTACTGGTTATATAGCAAAACAAAATGAAATCAGTATGTACAAAAGGTATTTTCACTCCCACGTTTATTGCAGCATTATTTACAGTAGCCAAGATATGGAATTAACCCAGCTGTCCATCAACACATAAATGAACAAGGAAAATATGGTATATACACATTGGAATACAAAGAAGGAAATCCTGCTATTTGCATCAACATGGATGAACCTGGAGGATAGTAAGTGAAATGAGCCAGGCACAGGAAGACAAATATCACATGCTTTCACTCATATATGTGGTGAGTATAATGGTGGTTCCTAGAGGCTGAAGTGATTAAGGGGGAAAGGGGATGGGAGGATATTGGTCAAAGAATACATAATTACAATTAGGGGGAATAAGTTTAAGAGATCTACTTATAGCATGATTGCTATAGTTAGTGAAGATATACTGTATTCTTGAAAAATGCAGAGAGAGTGCATGTTAAGTGTTCTCACCACAAAAATGCTATGTGAGGTAACAGATGTATATAGACTTCAAAATATGTCATAGATGATAAATATATAAAATTTTATGTCAATTAAATATATAGTGAAAAATTAAAGTAGGTTGTGGTATGATTGCATAACTCTGTGAATGTACTAAAATCCATAGAGTTGTGTATTTTAAATAAGTAAAGTAGGGGCCAGGTGCAGTGACTCACACCGTCATCCCAGCACTTTGGGAGGCTGAGGCAGGCAGATCACTTGAACTCAGGAGTTCAAGACCAGCCTGGGCAGCATGGTGAAACCCTGTCTCTACAAAAAATTAAAAAATTTTTAAAAATAGCTGGGTGTGGTGGTGAATGCCTGTGGTCCCAGCTACTTGGGAGGCTGAGTTGGGAGGGTTCCTTTAGCACAGGAAGTTGAGGCTGCAGTGAGACGAGATCGTGCCACTGCACTCCAGCCTGGGTGACAGAGAGAGACCCTGTCTAAAAAATAAAGTCCAGGCACTGTGGCTCATGCCTGTAATCCCAGCACTTTGGAAGGCCTAGGCGGGCAGATCACGAGGTTAGGAGATCGAGACCATCCTGGCTAACACGGTGAAACCCCATCTCTACTAAAAATTCAAAAAATTAGCCGGGCATGGTGGCAGGCGCCTGTAGTCCCAACTATTCGGGAGGCTGACGCAGGAGAATGGCATGAACCCAGGAGGCAGAGCTTGCAGTGAGCCGAGATCGTGCCACGGCACTCCAGCCTGGGTGACAGAGCAAGACTCCGTCTCAAAAATAAATACATAAAATAAAAAAGTGAAGTATATGATATTGAATTATATCTCAATAAAAATAAAAAACTGGTAAATAGCTAAATATTTATATAAGGAATATATTTGCTGAAGTATATGAGGGGAAGTGGTTAGTAATGGAAACAGAATATAGCAAAACCTTTGAAAGGGAAGGATATTTTTACTAGCTTTTTTGTTTGTTTGTTTGTTTGTTTTTTGAGACGGAGTCTAGCTCAGTCGCCCAGGCTGGAGTGCAGTGGCGCGATCTTGGCTCACTGCAAACTCGCTCCTGGGTTCACGCCATTCTCCTGCCTCAGCCTCCCGAGTAGCTGGGACTACAGGCGCCCGCCACTACGCCCGGCTAATTTTTTTGTATTTTTAGTAGAGACAGGGTTTCACCATGTTAGCCAGGATGGTCTCGATCTACTGACCTCGTGATCTGCCCATCTCAGCCTCACAAAGTGCTGGGATTACAGGCTTAAGCCACAGTGCCCGGTCTATCTTTTTTTTTTTTCAAAGGAAGTCTCGCTGTGTTGCACAGCTGGAGTGCGGTGGCACAATCTCGGCTTATTGCAAGCTCCGCCTCCCAGGTTCAAGTGATTCTCCTGCCTTATCCTCCTGAGCAGCTGGGATTACAGGAGTGTGCCACCACACCTGGCTAAGTTTTGTGTTTTTAGTAGAGACGGGGTTTCATCGTGTTCAGGCTGGTCTTGAATTCCTGACCTCAAGTAATCCACCTGCCTCGGTCTCCGTGCTGGGATTACAGGCGTGAGCCACTGCACTTGGCCTTTTATTAGCTTTAACACACTAAATAATGAGTAGCTTTGGAAGCTAAACATACTCTCTTTAAAGTCATGGCAAAATTAAGTTTAATAATTAAAGGTGTTAATATTACCCTATCATTTTCCATTTTCTAGACCGTACCTTCTTGTAGTTCTTTTCTAGTTTGTTCCAACAGTATAAACATATTTGACCAGATACATGTGGTCACAATTGTAGAATATATTCTGCAAAGACTTATCATTACAACTCTCCTCTCTCCAAAGAAAACAGTTTCATTTTGGGGCATGTTTGTTAATTAGCCCTACTGAAAGGAGATTCTACTTCAGTCTTTTATTGCTGTAATGACTTAGAACAAAGTGTACTAAGAGATGGAGTCTCGCTGTGTCGCCCAGGCTGGAGTGCCCTGGCACGATCTCAGCTCACTGCAACCTCTGCCTCCCGGGTTCAAGCGATTCTCCTGCCTCAGCCTCTCGAGTAGCTGGGATTACAGGTACCTGTCACCATGCCCGGCTAATTTTGTATTTTTTAATAGAGACGGAGTTTTGCCATCTTGGAAAGGCTGGTGTTGAACTCTTGACCTCAGGTGATCCACCCACCTCGGCCTCCCAAAGTGCTGGGATTACAAGTGTGAGCCACTGCGCTCTGCCTGAAGGTATTTTTTAAAATAATATTTTAAGTACTTTTTGTAGCATAACCCTTCTTTCTCTAGATTCACCGTATTTAGTTACCCTCTAGCATTTACTACCTGTGGTTATATTTATTAAACCTAATAATAAATAAAGCAGAATCTTTTAAAACCAATAAACTGCTTTGTAGACATTGGCATTACTACTACCCTATCTAACAAATAAAAAGATTGAGGACACTCAAATGCCATATGGGCATAGAGTAGCACCAGTGTAGAGAGATTATCCATAGCTAGGTTATGTTCCTGAAATGGCTCTGCTTTCACTCAAAGCCTCCAGGGTATTTCTACAGGCATAGTAAAACACAGGGAGCAAGTCTGCAATAATGGCAAAAGTCTATGGGAAATTTGTATGCTTTGTGGTTTAGTTCACAAACTCATTCTCTTTTTTCAGCCATTCCAAATCTTTATGCTTTTGAGATTATGGGACCCTCTTTTATTTATGTTTATGTTCCCATATTTATTTAATAAGTAAGACAGAGGCTTCAGTTCCATCCGGATCCTTCAGATAACTAGAGCAAACCTAAATATGAAGTGGACTTTTCCTCTCCCTGCCCTCTCTGGCAGAAGTAAGCCATAATGATTTTCTTAAACATAATCCTCCAGCTGATAATCCTCCAGTGATATACGCTGGGTTAATTTCACTCAGAGAGTGTTCTGTCCCCAAATGACTTTGCCATGTTTACCTTTTACTTAATTCCTTTTGTGCACCAGAAGACTGGTGTACTAAGAGATTGTGTCTACCTAATTAACTTTACAATTATGAAAACCAGTCAGTTTCAAACCTGGAATACTCAGTGAGGTATGCTCTCATGTTTACCTTCTCTAAACATGAAAGTTTTAGATAAATAGATTAAAGTAACGCTATTTATGCCAATTGTCTTCATCCATAAGATAGTGGGGTTGGAAGGATGTTTAGTATTCTGGGTTTTTTACATGGGCCTGCACTCTTTTTCTTTATGCTCTCGTATGTGTCTTTCATTGCTACTTCGGAAGGTAATGACATATACATAATTTAAAGCTTGATTTTTGACATCATTTTTCTACAGGAGCATTATACCCTGGAATACCAGTTCCTTGATGAAGAGATTGGACTTTTTGACTGAATTCTACATACTTCTCTAAGTACCTGGTATCTAGTGGCTTCTCAGCTATTACTAATACTTGTTATGTCCCGGAAATGTTTAATAATTACCTGTTGCTTTTTCTTAAGGATAGCAGTCAAGTAAAATGAAGACTGCTGAGGTGAAAAACAGACACACAAAAGCCTAAGTAGCTGAGAGTCCTCAGTTCACTGGAGACGCCAGATATCTTCACAATTGTAAAGACAAAAACAAAAAATTTGAAAAATACCAAAAGGAAAAATAAGTGCAAGCCAAAACAGGGAATGACAAAGGAAGCCACCTGAAGATGCCTTCATCATTTGAACATTTCTCAGTTGCTATTTTACTTTTTAAAAGTAGTCTGTTATTTCAGAGTCAATTGCATTTATCTGTGCCTCATCTCCCCTATTTATTATCTGTCTCCTCAAGGCATTGGACAATGTTAACCACATTCCTTTTAACTCCCGAGAACATTGAGCCTTATGCATCAAGTGAAAGCACTTTATAAGCCCTTCGTTATATTTTCCCGGAAACTAGATGAAAGTGTTTTAAGTAAGGAGAACTCACTTAAAATGGTAAACTTTTCTATTTATCTGCATGGTTGAGGACCTCTAGCTGCTCCAGGCTGCAGTTTGTGTCCTGCCATCCCTGCAAAACTTCTGCCTGATATCTGCCTTCACCACCACCCAACCCAAGACAACTCTGATTCTGGGAAGCTGAGCTCTCTCTTTTTTTTTTTTTTTTTTTTTTTTGAGACGGAGTCTCGCTCTGTCGCCCAGGCTGGAGTGCAGTGGCCGGATCTCGGCTCACTGCAAGCTCCGCCTCCCGGGTTTACGCCATTCTCCTGCCTCAGCCTCCCGAGTAGCTGGGACTACAGGCGCCCGCCACCTCGCCTGGCCAGTTTTTTGTGTTTTTTAGTAGAGACGGGGTTTCACTGTGTTAACCAGGATGGTCTCGATCTCCTGACCTCGTGATCCGCCCGTCTCGGCCTCCCAAAGTGCTGGGATTACAGGCTTGAGCCACCGCGCCTGGCTGAGCTCTCTTTTTTCAGTGCAATTTCTCTCTCCCTGTGCCCTGGGAGAGGCCAGACAACAGTCCTGAGAGACACTGCCAGCAAGTTGTTTATGCCAGGAGGGTGTTACCCTACCTGTGGCCTCACTGCAGAGCCCTCTGTGGAGAGGGGATGTATCTGATTCTGATGTTCTTTTACAAATCAAATTTCTACATTTTAATTTTTGTACCCCTTCTCAGACTCTGCATTGTATGATATAATATTTATTTTATTATTAAAAATGGTGAAGTAACCAGCACATTGCTTTTTCTATCTTAATATCGACTATCTTAATTCTGTAAAATTATAATGTAAGTCTGGAGTGAAGTAGTCATTGCAGTATTTTATAATCCTAGTCATGTACCATAGCTTTCTCAAGGGGAAAAGTATTATAGTTATCTCTTCAATATTTGCTTGTGTGAAACAGTTATTAACACCGTTTGTAGCTAATCCTGTCTGTAGTGACTGTTTTGAGAACCCTAAATCTCTAATTTAAAGGCCCGAGATTTTATCAGTTTCTATGGAACCTCTGTGTTTGCTCCTTGGTCCTGGTTTCTTTTTTTTTTGAGACGAGTCTCGCTCTGTCACTCAGGCCGGAGTGCAGTGGCCGGACCCCTCAGCTCACTGCAAGCCCGGGCCTCGGTTCACGCCATTCTCCTGCCTCAGCCCTCCCGAGTAGCTGGGACTACAGGCCCCGCGACCACCTGTTTTTGTATTTTAGTAGAGACGGGTTTCACCTGTTAGGCCAGGATGGCCCCAATCTCCTGGTCTGATCCGCTTCCATCTCAAGCCCCAGTGCTGGGATTACAGGCTTGAGCCACCGCGCCCGGCCGGTCCTGGTTTCTTAATAAACTTATGAAGATATTTGCCATGGATTTCTGAAGATTTAGAGTACATGTGAGGGGATTCAGTACAAATTACAGGGATTCAACACATTGACAACAGGAAAAATGTAATGAATTGTTAGGTGGGGAATGATGTGAAGTAATCTAAATAAAAGCCTATATTATATTTGTTAGCTGACTTAGTTTATCTTTGTTGTCACTGAGGAAGCATAATTTATCTTCAGTAATTAAGTTATCGTACAAAGCCTAAAAATTAATATTCTCTTTGTAAACAAAAGAGTATCTGAGACAAGTCTCAATCATTTTAGAAGTTTCTTTTGCCAAAATTAAGGACATGCCCGTGACAACGCCTCAGGAGGTCCTGAAAATATGGGCACAAGGTGGTTGAGCTACAACTGGTTTTATACATTTTAGGGGGACATAAAACATCAATCAATACACATAACATGTGCATTCGTTCGTTCTGAAAAGGCAGGACAACTAAAAGTGGGGGCTTCCAGGTCATAGACAGATTCAAAGATTTTCTGATTGGCAATTGGTTGAAAGAGTTATTACTTAAAGACCTGGAATCAATAGAAAGGAATCTGGGTTATAATAAGGGGTTGTGGAGACCAAGGTTTTGTCATGTAGATTAAGCTCCCAGGTAGCAGACTTCAGAGAAAATAGATAGTAAATATTTCTTATTAGATTTAAAGAGGCTGTTCTATCAGTCAGGTTTTTTTTTTTTTTTTTGAGACTGAGTTTCGCTCTTATTGCCCAGGCGGGAGTGCAATGGCATGGTCTCGGCTCACTGCAATCTGTGCCTCCTGGGTTCAAGCAATTCTCCTGCCTCAGCCTCCCAAGTAGCTGGGATTACAATAAGCACGCATCACCATGCCCAGCTAATTTTTGTATTTTTAGTAGTGACAGAGTTTCACCATGTTGGCCAGGCTGTTCTTGAACTCCTGACCTCAGGTGATCCACCCACCTTGGCCTCCCAAAGTGCTGAGATTACAGGTATGAGCCACTGCACTTGGCCTTGTTCTATCAGTTTTAAAGTGTCTGTGTTGATGTGAATGCTGGTCAGCTGTGAGGCATGTCTGACACTTCTCCCTCACTTTTCATTATGGCTGAAACTAGTTTTTCAGGTTAACTTTGGAACGCCCCTAACCAAGAAGCAGGTCTGTTCAGATGGTTGAGGGGCTTAGAATTTTATTTTTGGTTGATATTCTCCCCTTTCTGGCCAAGATTTGCCAGAAGTTACATTGATGGCCACCAAACTTCTGTTTTGACCCATAGTATTACTAAGGCGGCATGGCTGCCTGGCCCAGGTCCATCCTCTCCCTCAGTGGGAACCCTAGGGCCAAGGGACTTAGAGCCAAAAGATTTATAGCCAGTAAGTAAGGAGGTCTCTGTACCATGGCTCGTAGGAAGCAGACTGCCCGCAAATCGACCGGGTGGTAAAGCACCCAGGAAGCAACTGGCTACAAAGCCGTCATAAGAGTGCCTCTACTGAGGGGTGAAGAACCCCATCGTAACAGGCCTGGTACCGTGGCACTCCTCGCGGAAATTAGGACGCTATCAGAAGTCCACTGAACTTGATTTCGCAAACTTCCCTTCCAGCCGCCTGGTGCCAGAAATTGCTCAGGACTTGCAACAGATCTGCGCCCAGAGCCGCAGCTATTGGTGCGCTTGCAGAGGCAAGTGAGGCCTATCTGGTTGGCCTTTTGAAGACACCAACCTGTGTGCTATCCACGCCAAACGGTAACAATGCGTGCCAAAAGACATCCAGCTAGCACGGCACACACGGGAGAACGCAGCTTAAGAATCCATCATGATGGGAAACATTTCATTCTTTTTTGAGACGGAGTCTCTCGCTTCTGTCGCCCAGGCTGGGAGTGCAGTGGCTGATCTCAGCTCACTGCAAGCTCCGCCTCCTGGGTTTACGCCCATTCCCTCCTGCCTCAGCCTCCCAGTAGCTGGGACTACAGGCTCTTCACCTCGGGCCTCGGCTAGTTTTTGTATTTTTTAGTAGAGACGGAGTTTCACCTGTTAGCCAGGATGGTCTCATCTCTGACCTCGCGGATCCCACCTGCCTCGCCTCCCAAAGTGCTGGGATTACAGGCTTGAGCCACCACCGCCGCTCATTCTTTAAAAAAAAAAAAAAAATTCTTTCTTCCTGTTATTATTGGTATAGTTCTGAACGTTAGATAGTTTTTTTTCCATGGGGTCAAAAGGTACCTAAGTATATGATTTAAGTGAAAGTGGTAAATTGGGGAAAGAAATCAGGTATTGGCAGTTTTTCCATTTTCATTTGTGTGTGAATTTTTACCATAAAATGCAGAGGCTGCAAAGCATTAATGCAAGCTAAAATGTTTCAGAACAAGTTTCAGCCGTTCAACTTTATAATACTTATAAATAAATCTGTTAAATTTTTCTGGACAATGCCAGCATTTGACTTTTTAAAACAAGTAAATTTCTTTATTGATGGCAACTAAATGGTGTTTGTAGCATTTTATCATACAGTAGATTCCATTCATTCACTATACTTTCTAACTGAGTTGTCCTACATGCAAGTACATGTTGAGACGGAGTCTTGCTCTGTTGTTCAGGGCTGGAGTGCAGTGGCTGGATCTCAGCTCTCACTGCAAGCTCTGCCTCCTGGTTTACGCTTATTCTCCTGCCTCAGCCTCCGAAAGTAGCTGGGATTACAGGTACTCGGGCCACCTCTGTGCCCCGCTAGTTTTTTGTATTTTTTAGTAGAGATGGGTTTCACCGTGTTAGCCAGGATGGTCTCTGGATCTCCTGACCTCGTGATCCGCCTGTCTCTCGGCCTCCCAAAGTGCTGGGACATAGGCTTGAGCCACTGTGTCTGGCCAGCTATTGCTTTTAATGTTGTCTGTCTTCTGTGTTGTTCCTTGTAAGTTTCATATTAAAATACATTAAACTAAAAAAAAGATTTATAGCCAATTTAAATGTTCTAGGCCAAACAGGAATGGACATCAACAGGCATTTATTAACCCTTAAAATTTTGTATATAAAAGTCACCAAACAAAAGGTCAAATGTGAGGTTACAAAACTGACTTATCTACTTTTAACTTCTATATAGTGAGCTACTGTGGTCTTGGTTTTAGTTACAATGTAACAATTATCTGTACAAAACATAAGCCTTGTTAAAACTTTTTGGCTGAGGAGTTTAGAGACTTGTGCCACAACGCTTTTTGCCCTCTTTTAGCAATTTGTCCTAAGGTGGCTGATAATGTTTTTAAGTATATATCTATCTGGATAAATATCATAACTGGGACTATTATACCCAGTAGGCTTCATCACAGGTATCTTTATATCCTCTCAGTAATAATTTTCTTTTAATTCTACAGAAAGCAGAAAATTCTTTATGGTTCTGATGGATGAAATGGTGCCATGCATGTAATTATCCAGAAGACAAAGTCCCTTATTTTGCCAGCTGTGTAGGCATCTAGGTACCCATCCTTGATTTGCAGGGTCTGAATTAATTCTGTTCCTCAAAACTGGCCCTTATAATCTCACACACCCACTTCTTCTGGGATAGTCCCTGGGCCTAGAGGAAAGTTGTTTGTATAGGTTTAGCAGCAGGACATTTGCAGTGAAAAACTAACTGGATCCAGTGGGATTCAAAATGACAAAGATTTGCAGGCCTTTTCAAATCATCTCTAGTCTTCTGAATACATGATTCTGATTTTCTCAGAAGAAGTAAAACTACGAGAAATAAATAACAATAGTTTGACAATAGAAAGAGAATGTGCGTGTCAGAACAGAAAAAGGAACCTATTCCATTAGGATGCCAACTAAAAACATGAAGAAAATTATACTGATACTCTTTAGAATATTATTGTAGCCCAGAAATAATTCATGATTCAATTTTCACTCAAAAACAAAATTCAAGGCTGTAGTCTAGTAAAAGGTGTTATAGTTTTCCTTTGAAACAATTTCTCTCCTCTAGTCCTCCTTTTCTACTAAGGAGAAATTACAGTAAGACCAATTTGTGTGTGAAATAAGTTTTAGGCTTATTATACTTGGCCTGATTATTTACACAAAGTGCAGCAAGAATTGTTTGACGATATAGGCTCTTTTCAAGTAGGCTTTGCTGAACTTTACCTAAAAATGTGTTATTCTAGTCAAAGCCTTGGAAAAATAACCAGAGTCTCCAATTGTCTTATTTTTTTTAAAAAAAGACTCTTAGTAAACTTATGCAAATTATATTGTTATGAAATCAGAATATGCATGAACAGTTTCCAAATTTTGGAGACCTCAGATAGAAAGGTAAATTTGCTTACAAAAACATACTTTACCCAATTGCTCTAAACTATAAATAACTAATAAATACATAAATAAATAAATAAAAATATTTTCATGACTCTCCTTTAACCAAATCAGCAGGCTTTCAAACAAAATGTTGTTTGTTCACCTTGGAACTGCCATTCACAAGCCAACCAGCTCTTGTCAGATGAGAGCTGTTTATCTGGCACTGAAAAATCTAGCAGCTATTCACATTGCTAGAGCCAGTCCTCAGGGAAAAAGAGGCTCCCTGCTAATGAATACCTCCTCCTTGCATCCCCAGATAGCATGATCCTATAAAAACCACATTCATTTTATCATGGCAATCTTAGGGGCACTATTATTTTTGTTAGCATAGGGGTAGCTTTAGTTAGTATTCCATAGCAAGGCAGTAAATATACCTTAAGTGGAAATTCTCTAGTCCAAACTTCCAGTGGTTATCATTGGAAAGTGCTCACAGGCATTTGTCATAAGCCCCAATAAACGCTTCACAAAGAGCTATCAAATGAAGGATTTGTCCTGACCAGCACTCTAGCTTCCACCCTATATTCTGTAGGCTCAGGCAATCTTACTAGTTCCCATTTAGTGTATCCAATGAACATTTCTCAAAGGTCAGATTTACATGCCTTCAGTTTTATGATACTAGATAGGGAAAACATCCCCTAGTGAGATACAATTCCCATTTTCACAGGAAATTTAGGTAAAGGAGTCACAACTACCTTACAGAAAGCCTGTTTAAGCATCTCAAATTTCATAATCCTATCAGTCTTTACATTTTTATGTTCTGGTCCCGGGAACTTTTCTTCTCTACTACCAGACCATTTGACCATTTCTGGTGGAAAAGGATTTGGGTTCCCAGCATGGAGTTGAGCCAAGAGACTCAAGCTCATTTGTCAATCTTTACCTTAACTCAACTCAGCTTTGCCCCCAGGTAATGTTAGCTTGCTCATTATACCTTTTCCCTTTTGTTTTTTTCTTAAATTCCTCCAACATGGGGCGAATGTAGGAAAGTGATGTGGGACCTTTTAATGTAGAGGGGACCCAGCAGGGACTCCCTTTGTTTCACCCAATCTTTGATAGTGTTGTAAAGACCTTTGCCGTAACTCCATCAATTTTCATTTCATTTCATTTCTTAATAAACATCTAACGATTTCCACCATTCTGGGATGAGTCCTTTGACTCCCTTTTGCCTTTCCCTTTTTTGTTGTTGTTAATTACTGTAATGTTCTATTAACATCTGTAAGACCCACGAAGGACAGAAAATTTGATAAGGCTTCTTAAACAGTTGTTTGATTCTGCAGACGTAATGTCATCCAGGGTGCCCATATAGAAGGGGCCCCCTTAACCACAGCTTTTACCATGATCTGGGTAATAGGCATATTCAGTGGAAACATATCTTAGTTATCATAAAGCCAGTCCCACATGGCTTGCATATAAGGAATATCAGCTACTTCATCTGGGATGCTCCACTTGGTATTTTATAGAGAGAGGTGGGAAATCCCCTTCTCAGGGTAAACAGACCTTAAGTGGCATTCATCCAATCCACTGGGCTGATTGTTCTCTCACAAATAACCTGCTCTTCATCTGGATCACATATAATCATCAGTGATTGTCTAATAGTAAGCTATGGGTTCTGTAACAACCCAAACATGCTCTTTCATTCTGTAGCATTTAAAATATAAGATACTACCCTTAAAGTAGTTATTTTTACATTCTATTAAAGGGTTCTCAGGAAGTGGATGACACAAAACTACAAAATGGAACAATTGCTTTACATTATACTCTATGGTTGGTTTTGCCCTTCCCTCACATTGACTATCTTGGTAACCACAGGTTTGAGAGTTACTTTCTGTTGCCCTGCATAATTCTGCCCTTGGGGTGCAGCTTTCAGGCTGGTGGTGTAAACTTAGACTGATTTAAATCTGAGCTCTCTTTAGCATCAAGGTCCAACTCAGTATTATTACTATCATTATTATTAGATAGAGTTTTGCTGTTGTTGCCCAGGCTGGAGTGCAATGGTGCAATCTCGGTTTACTGCAACTTCAGCCTCCTGGGTTCAAGCGATTCTCCTTCCTCAGCCTCCCAAGTAGCTGGGGTTACAGGCATGCACCACCACGCCTGGCTAATTTTGTGTTTTTTGTAGAGATGGCATTTCTTCCTGTTGGTCAGGCTGGTCTCAAACTCCCGACCTCAGGTGATCCGCCCACCTCGGCTTCCCAAAGTGCTGGGATTACAGTCATGAGTCGCTCCGCCCAGCCTCAGCATTATTCTTTAATTTCATTTTACATTTTTACACTGTACAGATAATAATAACCAAGGAATCAAAGGTTTCTAATTTCCCACCTTTTGATTTTCTCTTTATTCATTTAGTTTTGTCTGTATGTGTGTGTGTGTGTGTGTGTGTATATATGTATGTGTGTGTGTATATATATGAATGTGTGTGTGTGTATGTGTGTGTGTGTATATATATATTTTTTATTTTTTATTTTTTTGAGATGGAGTCTCACTGTCTCCCAGGCTGGAGTGCAGTGGCACGATCTTGGCTCACTGCAACCTCCACATCCCGGGTTCAAGTGATTCTCTTACCTCAGCCTCACAAGTCACTGGGATTACAGATGCACGCCACCACACCTGGTTAATTTTTGTATTTTTAGTAGAGACGGACTTTCGCCATGTTGGTCAGGCTGGTCTTGAACTTCTGAACTCAGGCGATCTGCCTGCCTTGGCCTCCCAAAGCTCTGGGATTACAAGTGTGAGCCACAGCGCCCGGCTGCCTGTATATTTTTAGAAGTTTGGAATCGCCTCTAAACTAGAAAAAAACCCCCAAAAAACAACAACAAAAAAAAACCCTAGCCTCTAAACTAGCAAAAACCACATTCTTGTGTTTTATAAACTTCACCAAAATCACTTTTTACTCTCTTATTTTATCTCTTAGTAAACCAGATTCCCAGTGCAAAAAATTGAGGATTACTTAATTTAACATAACATGCTTTTTAAAATTTTAAACAACTGGAGAGAATTTTAAGATTAAATTTACCAAATTAATCTTACCAAATATTACTAAAGTCATGTGAACTAAAAGGCATCAGAGCTAGTTTTTATTAGCCTGATAAGTACTTACTTTTCTTTAAGCCAATTGATTAGAGCTCTTTCATATGGTTTGGTAGTGAAATATCACTTTCACATGATACATATAAAACATATAGACATAACAGACGTACAGAAAAAGGCAGATCTTATAACATTTTTACATCCCTGTTTTCAAAAATTCTCTCCCTTACTTTAGACTTAATTTTTTTTTTAAAAAAAAAGCATTGCAGGAGCCAATAAAAGTTGAAGGAGTGATTTACTATCCCAGGCCTTCTCAAAAGGGAGAGCTGAGGCAGCAAGATGCAGTAGAAGTTGAACTTCTAAGGTATCAATCTAAAGAATTTAGAAAAATAACAAATTACAGAATTTTAAAATTAAAAACATCTTTCATTAAAATTAAGTCAGGCCCAGTGCAGTGGCTCACACCTGTAATCCCAGCACTGTGGGAGGCCAAGATAGACGGATCACGAGGTCATGAGTTCGAGAACAGCATGACCAACAAGGTGAAACCCCGTCTCTACTAAAACTACAAACATTAGCCGAGCGCTATGGCAGGCGCCTGTAATCCCAGCTGCTCGGGAGACTGAGGCAGGAGAATCACTTGAACCCCGGCGGCAGAGGTTGCAGTGAGCCAAGATCATGCCACTACACTCCAGCCTGGGCAACAGAGTGAGACTCCGTCTCAAAAAATAAAAATAAAAATAAATAAATAAATAAATAAGTCAATGTTTTTAAGAAAATCTTGTTCTAACCAATACTTGAGTTTTACATTAGTGTATTTTTAACATCAAATACTAATTTCTAGGAAGACTGTTCTGTTGTCATTTTCCTTTAATTATAGCCAATTTAAGCACAAGACTTTTTTAATATATATTTTTTTGTGACTCTTGTTACAATTTACACAGAACATTTATGATGTGCTTGGACTATCTGTTTTGTCTTAAATATCCACCATTCTTAAACAACCAGTAATTTTATTTTGGGACAGAAATTTACCAGACAAGTTTCTCTCTTATACAAAGTCGTTTTTCTTTTCACCTTTCATACTAACAATACCTCTTTATATCTATAACTTTACTTATTTATTTTTTATATTATTTTTTCGAGATAGAGCCTCACCCACCCTGTCACTCAGGTTGGAGTGCAATGGTGCGATCTTGGCTCTCTGCAACCTCCACCTTCTGGGTTCAAGTGATTCTCCTGCCTCAGCCTCCTAAGCAGCTGGGACTACAGCTGCGCACCACCAAGCCCAGCTAGTTTTTCTTTTTTGTATTTTCAGTAGAGACGAGGTTTCACCCTGTTGGCCAGGCTGGTCTCGAACTCCCACCTCAGTCTCCCGAGGTGCTGAGATTACAGGAGTGAGCCACCACATCTGGCCTATAACTTTCTTTAAATCTCTTTTACTTCCTGGTTCTTTTCACTGTGTTTTGTATGTAACCTTTAAATAACTTTTGAATTAGACAAAAATTATTTACCTTTTAATAGGAATACATTCTTTTAAAAAATGTGTTCCTATAAATTTATAATTTGGAAATTACCCAGACATTTAATAAATATCTATTAACATAGATTATATTACAAGTGTATTTATGAGTGTTTATTCCATTATATTTTCTTGACAAATTTATTTATTTTTAATGGTTTACCTAGATTATTTATGAAAACTGTGTTAGTCATTATTTAAAGTTATTTCCTTGTTAAATATTTTTATAGCCTATAAATTTCAGATTTTTACCTACATAAGAAACTTGAGGTGAAGTATATGGGTATTTTACCAATAATTCAGAAATTAGCTCTTTTCATTGAACCAACAATATTAATTGTCTTACTTATCAAAAATTACACAAGCAAAGATCATTCTGTTTGGGGCTATGTTTTTGGTTTTATAACCCTTATGCCAAATTTTGACATTTTATAGTATTTGGCAAGCATAAGAATGAAACTGCTTCATCAATAAATGCAACTAAAAATGTTGACAATTCTTAAGACATTTCTAATATTACTTTACCATTAATATTATATTTGGCTTATTTATAGAAAATTTTACTTAAGTCACATGAACTTGAAAAGCATTTGGGATTATCACTTACTTAATTTATGAATACTCCTTAACTTTAATCCAATTTGGTACCTTGTGGCCACAACACATAACAAAATACATGCATGTATACATAAACCCACACATACACACTCATACAAGGATCTCATATATTTTACTTCAGAACTCTAGCCATTATATATTAATACAAACTCATTGCTTTACAAAAACAAAAAATAAATACAAAGAAATAGTTGGATCCAAACAGTGGTTTTTACCTCAGTAGAAAAGTAACAACAGATTTATAGCAGGCAGAAAAAAAAATAGAGAAATAGAGAGCTTAGAAACTCTATAGCTGCAGGTTGATCTTTGGGCTTTGAATTTTTCCTGGATGTAATTTGCTCATCAGTTTAAAATGTGTACAGCAGACCATAATATGTAATCAACTGGAGTACTAAAAAACCTGAAATGCCCTCAAACTTTTCCATTTTACCCACACACTTGCAAGTAGAGGCACCATAATACCAATGGGTTATCAAAAAGAGGATCATTCTCCTTCTCTTTCTTCATTTTTATGTATTTATGTATGTATTTATTTTGAGATGGAGTCTTGCTCTGTCACCCAGGCTGGAGTGCAGTGGCATAATCTTGGCTCACTGCAACCTCTGCCTTTTGGGCTCAAGTGATTCTCCTTCCTCAGCCTCCTGAGTAGCTGGGACTACAAGCATGCACCACCACGCCCGGCTAATTTTTGTATATTTAGTAGAAACGGGGTTTCACCATGTTGGCCAGGCTTGTCTCGAACTCCTGACCTCAAGTGATCTTCCTGCCTCAGCCTCCCAAAGTGTTGGGATTACAGGTGTGAGCTACCATGCCCAGCCTCTTTCTTCATTCTTAGATTGTTTCTCACCTCTTTTTCTAAAAAAGAGGACCTGAGTTGTGGCCTACGGGGGTGTGTGTGTGTGTGTGTGTGTCTGTGTGTGTGTGTATGTGTCTGTGTCTGTCTGTGTGTGTTTGTGTGTATTAATGTGTTCTGATTGTGAGTGGGACTCCACAGTGTTTCACCACTGAGTTATTTCTGCCCTCTTACATGTTGCAATTTCTCTCACCAGAGGTCTATCACCTCCAAGAGCGCTCAAAATGCCTAGTGATCAGCCTTGGCATGCCTTCCCGGACAAGGCCTTTTAACAAATTTTGTTTGTTCCTTTGTAGCCACTTCACATTGTGGCGGGAGGGCAAGTGGTCAACCCCTCAGACACCCCACCAGTCCCCTGTGTCACCCAGGGGTGCTGTTTGGCTGGGAGGGGCTAAATCCCCTTTCTTTTTGAAGCCAAGTAGCTCAGTCTCTCATTTGTCTATGCAAATTACAGTTCAGTTCCTCATGCAAATGTGCAGACAAACCAACTGACCTAAATTTCAGGTGGAAAAAACAATGGAGAAGACCCTTTGAAATGCACCTCTGAACTGGAAACCAAATGGGATACCCAAAAGGGGGATGACTCTCTTTGTCTTTAGAAAAAGGCAATGGAGAAGACCTTTTAGAATGCACCTTCAAACTAGAATTAGGATGCTAAACAGCAACTTCCCAGGAGAAAATACTCAGCCCAGACCCCTTCCTGAAAACTATCCTCAGCCATCCCCTAACTTGGTAGCTCTCGCCTGCCATTACACACATCAAGGTCAAATTATCGCAGTACAAGATAATCTCTGATTCCCCCAAACCCAAAGAGGTCAGTTAATACAATACAAGACTTAAGAATCTACTCATGACTCTTGCAACTCCACAAAGAAAGCTGAACACCACCAAAGGGGCATGAATGGCACCTTTATTCTGAGTTCTTTAAGGTGTCTGAGTGTTAGAAGCCCTCTCTAGATTTTTAACTTTGTACTGAAGATGGCAAAATTGGAGGGAGGAATAGGGCAGAAGAAAAGTAATTGAAAGAACATTTTTTTTTTTAAAGAAAGGCAGTGAATGGAGAAACCATGTACATGATTTGTTTTTGTTTTTGTTTTTATCCTACAGCTGTGAGGAATTTTAGCCAATTCGGAAGCCTTATTCCCCATAATTTGGAATTCTCATTTAGATTTGACCAAGTTGGGTAGAGTTGGCCAAATTCAATGGGAGAATAACCAAAACAAACAATGTAAGAAATGGTAAGAAATTAAAACCAGTTGGTTGTCAGTTTTAACATTTAGTCATTAAGGAGAACTTTCAAGACAGAAAAACTGAACTAAGCTGCTTATCTAGGAATGGGGCCCATGCATAAGACTGCTCTGTACTATTTTAGAAGCAGAAAAAACCTCAAACTCATCTTCCCTGTTGGCGGCAACCTGAAACTCCAGAGGGAGTTGCCTGCTTTCCATTGTTATGGAATCAGGAAAACTCACCTTCCTTTTGGAAAAAAGTACAACTCCAGAAAAGGAGTCATACAACAAAATAAATCTCAGATTCTAACAAAATTTTGGGAGACCAGAGATTCTCTGTAGGAGGGCCTCCAAAGCCAGTAAATTTTTTCTATTAGATTGAGCAATAACGATAGCTCAAACTGTTACCAAGCATGGATAGGAGATTTGACAAAGGTCAGGGGAACCTCTACTCAGAGTTCCTTCATGGTTACGTTTGTAAAATAAAGAGTATCTAAGACAAGTCTCCATCAATTTAGAAGCTTATTTTGCCAAAGTTAAGGACATGCCCATGATACAGTCTCAGGAGGTCCTGACAACGTGTGCACAAGGTGGTTGGGCTACAATTGGTTTTATACATTTTAGGGAGACATAAAACATCGATCAATACTTGTAAAATGTACATTGGTTTTGTCTGGAAAGGTGGGACAACTGGAAGTCTGGGCTTTCAGGTGATAGGTGGATTAAAAGACTGTCTGATTGGCAATTGTTTGAAAGAGTTATTATATGAAGACCTGGAATCAACAGAAGGGAGTGTCTGCATTATAATAAGGGGTTGTGGAGACCAAGGTTTTATCATGTAGATGAAGCCCCCAGGTAGCACACTTCAGAGAAAATAGATTGTAAATGTTTTTTTTTTTTAATTAGACTTAAAGAGTCTGTTCTATCATTCTTAAGGTCTTTTGTTGATGTGTATGCTGGTCAGCTGTGAGTCATGTCTTACACACCTCCCTCACTTCCCATCATGACCAAAACCAGTTTATCAGGTTGATTTTGGAATGCCTTCAGCTAAGAACAGGGGTCTGGTTAGATAGTTGGGGGGCTTAGAACTTTATTTTTGGTTTACACTTTTTCTTTTATTTTTTAATTTGTGTGAGTACAGAGTAGGTATACATATATATTTATGGAGTACATGAGATGTTTTCATATAGGCATTAAATGTAAAATAATCACAGCATGAAGAATGGGGCATCCATTTTCTCAAGCACTTATCTTTTGAGTTATAAACAATCCAATTACATCCATGAAGTTATTTTAAACTGTACAGTTAACTTATTATTGACTATAGTCACCCTGTTGTGTTATCAAATAGTAGTTTTTATCCATTTTTTTCAATTTTTTCTTTTAGACAAACAGTTTTATTCGAAAAACAGAGCCAGCTGAGTCTCCCCCTTTCCACAGACCTGGCAGTGTTGGGCTCAGGTGTGAGAGGATCAGTTTCCTGCAGAGAGAAGACAGGTTTAGGGGTTGAAGGCCAGACCCAGGGGCTAGACCACATGAGTGGCCACACTGGGGCAGAGGCCACAGTGCCCATCAGGGCCTGGGTTCCACAGCTGCACATGGGGCAGTGCACAATAAGCTGAGGCCCCTGGAGGCTCTGGGTGCCAAATCTCACCCATGGCCATGGCCAAAGCTGGGGGTGATATTCAACCAATGCCAGTGACCCCAACCACTAGTGGGATGTGTGTGTCCAACACTGCTGGACCTACCCGGGCAGAGAGACCATTCTTTTATTTTTGTTTTTTGGTACTCATTAACAATTCTCACCTCCCTGCTAGCCCCCCACTACACTTCCCAGCCTCTGGTAACCATTCTTCTACTGTCTATGTCCATGAAATCTATTTTTTTTTTAACTTTTAGATCCCCCAAATTAGTAAGAACATGTGAAGTTTGTCTTTATGTGCCTGGCTTATTTCATTAACATAATAATATTCAGTTTCATCCACGCTGTTACAAATTACATGATCTCATTTTTTTTATGGTTGAATAGTACTCCATTGTGTATATGTATCACATTTTCCTTATCCATTCATCTATTGGTGGACATTTAGGTTGCTTCCAAATCTTAGCTATTTTAAAAAGTGCTGCAACAAACATATGAGTGCAGATGTCTCTTCAATATATATATTTATTTTTTGGGTGGGGGTATATACCCGCAGTGGGGATGTTGGATCATATGGTACCTCAAGTTTTAGTTTTGAGGACTCTCCAAACTGTTCTTCATAGTGGTTGTACATTTCCATTCCAAATGTAAATGTAAATTTCCATTTCCACCAATGGTGTACAAGGGTTCCCTTTTCTCCACATCCTCGTGAGCATTTTCTATTGCCTGACTTTTGGATAAAAGCCATTTTATCTGGGGTAAGATGATATCTCATTGTAGTTTTGATTCACATTTTTCTGATGATCCATGATGTTGAGCACATTTTCATGTCTGTTTGCCATTTGTATGTTTTCTTTGAGAAATGTCTATTCAAATCTTTTGTACTTTTTTTTTTTTTTTTGAGATAGTGTTTTACTCCTGTCTCCCATGCTGGAGTGCAATAGCATAATCTCGACTCACTGAAACCTCCACCTCCCAGGCTCAAGCAATTCTCCTGCCTCAGCCTCCTGAGCAGCTGGGACTACAGGTGTGTGCCACCATGCCTGGCTAATGTTTGTATTTTTTGTAGAGAGGGGGTCTCACTATGTTGCCCAGGCTGGGTTCAAACTCCTGAGCTCAAGTGATCCACCTTCTTCCTTTCCAATTTTGATGCCTTTTATATCTTTCTCTTGTTTGATTGCTTTTACTAGGAGTTCCAGTATTATGTTGAATAACAGTGGTGAAAATGGTATTATTGTCATGTTTAGATCTTAGAGAAAAGCCTTTCAGTTTTTCTCTATTCAGTAGGATACTAGCTGTGGGTCTGTCATATATGGCTTTTATTATGTTGACATTTATTTCTTCTATTCCTAGTTTTCGAGGGTTTTTATCATGAAGGGATGTTGAATTTTATCAATGTTTTTCAGGATCAATTAAAATGATCAGATTGTTTTTATCCTTCATTCTATTGATATGATGTATCACACTGATTGATTTGCACATATTTAACTCTCCTTGCATCCCAGGAATAAATGGTACTGGTCATGATCAATTATCTTTCTAATTTATTGTTGAAATCAGTTTGTTAGTATTTTGTTGAGGATTTTTGCATTAATATTCATCAGAGATATTAGCCTGTAGTTTCCTTTTTATGATGTGTCTTCGTCTGGTTTTGGTATCAGGGTACTACTGGCCTTGCAGAATGAGTTTGGAAGTGTTCCCTTGTGCTCTATTTTTTAAAAACTGGTTTGAGTAGTATTGGTATTAGTTTGGCATTATTGGTATTAGTTAGAAGTTTGGCAGAATTCAGCATGATAAAAGAGTCACTACGGCTCAGGACACAAGGCAGTGAGGTGCCAGGCCTGAGCTCCTGCTGGGGGAGAAGGAGGCTCGGGACAAAGTGGGAGAAGGGCTGGGAAGGGCTGAGCGGTAGGGACCACAGAAAGTTCGGGGGGGCAACACTGTTGGCAGGTCATGGGTGGGACTCATGGGGACCTCGCTGCTAACTCTTGTTGTGGGGGGATGTCCTTAGTGCTGCCACCTGGAGTGAGAGCCGCTCCTTGGTTCCTGGAGGGGACCCACCAAGGGACACAGGACAGGAAGCCCAGGATGGTTAATGCAACTCGGGATGAAGGCCAGGGAGAAGCGGGTGCTCTGCAGTGGCCGGGAAAGGTCCAGACGCTGAGGCCGAGGCGCTTCCTGTTACGTGCGGGCGTTCCGCTCTGTCTCTGCCAGGCACTCTCTGACTAGGGCCCGAGCATGGATGATACCTCTCTTCAGGCGCTCCATGGCGCTCTTGCTGCCAGCATAGGTGGGCCGGATCTCTTTGCCCATCTCCTCTATGACTGACAGCAGGTCCGTGTAGGTGCTCTGGGAGCCCTGGGCGCCGGGTGGCTTCATCGCCTGCACGTAGCCTGCACGTAGCCCATGGAAGGCGGTCCAAAGTCGTTAAACAGCGGTCTAAAAGGAGCGGCGGCTCCTGGCACTGAGCCCGACGGCGACGGGAACCTTCCTGTAGGGATCGGGGTGCCCGGCCCAGGGGTGCTGGAGCCAGGGGTGCTGCTGGGGGCAGGAGCGATGGGTTTGTTGGACATCCCCAACTCCTGGGCGCGGCGGACGCCAGCCGGCCGCTCCTCCGGGATTGGCTGCGGGGCCGCTCAGCCGCGCTCTGATTACTTTTCAATTTTTATATTCTGGACTTTTAAGTGTATTTTTAACAGTAAACATGTTTGTCCTTTTAATATAAAAATAAGTATTTCAACACTATCACAAAAACAGAAAAATCTCACCACTCAGAAAGAACCACTCAGTATTTTGTCACATTTCTTTCCAACCTGACATTATGCCTTATTTGTTTCCAAAATGGTCTGATTTCTTCTTTCATTTCATTTGACAGTATGGCCTAAATGTTTTCTTATGTCATTAAAAACTGTTCATTAATTTGTTTTAATAGCTGTGAAGAATTACATTGTTTGGACATACTATAATTACTTTAGCTTAATATTCTATGTTGGTTTATTTCCCTTTATTATAATAACTAAAGCACTATTAGACATAATCATGCATTAATATTTGTCTGTATTTTGGATTAGGTCCTTAGGATAGTTCCATAAAACTTAAATTACTGGGTTAAATAATATGAACTTTTTTTTTTTTTTTTGAGATGGAGTCTCGCTCTGTTGCCCAGGCTGGAGTGCAATGGTGTGATGTTGGCTCTCTGCAACCTCTGCCTTCCAGGTTCAAGTGATTCTCCTGCCTCAGCCTCCCAAGAAGCTGACACTACAGGTGCACCACCACACCTGGCTAGTTTTTGTATTTTTTAGTAGAAATGGGATTTCTCCATGTTGGACGTGCTGGTCTTGAACTCCTGACCTCAATTGATTCACCCACTTTGGCCTCTCAAAGTGCTGGGATTACAGGTGTGAGCCACCGTGCCTGGCCTAATATGAACATTTTTAAAAGCTCTCCAAAAATAATACCAAATTACTTTTCAGAAATATACTAATTTATACCCCCACTAATTTTTTTCAGAGACAAGATCTCACTATGTTGCCCAGGCTGGAGTGGAGTGGCTATTCACACACAAGATCACAGCATACTGCATCCCTGAATTCCTGGGCTCAAGTAATCCTCCTGCTCAAGTAGCTGGAACTACAAGGTATGCCACTGTGTCCCACTAATTTTATTATTTCTTCCAGCAGTGTGTGAAAGTGCTTTATCAAGAAACCATCATGCATATGTTTCTAATAGATTAGGTAAAATCGCTATTGTCTATTTTTGGTTGAAGTTCTTTGATTTAGTGAAATTAAACATGTTACTTTTTCATTAGCCATTTATGTTTTATCTCCCATGAATCATCTAATTACTTATGTCCTTTATTCATTTATATACTGGAGTTTTTGTATTTTTCTTATCAATTTGTATGAACTATTTATATATTAAGACTGTAGCCACCTTTCTGTAATATTTGTTGCAGGTAATTTTTCCAATTTTGTTCTTTTTAAAATTTGATTTATGTTGTTAATGATGAAGAGTTTATAAAATTCAATCCTATCTATTGTTTTATTTTATAATTTATTTCCCATTGTTCCTAAACTTAGAAAGTGACCCCTCATCCTGAAATTTATTACATAATCAACCTTTTTTCTACTATTTTAAATTTTTATAATTAACTTTTTATCCAGCTGGAATTTATATGATATGAGAGGATTGTTTGTGAAATAGCCAAGCAGTTGTTCCAACATTATTTATTAAATATCTTTACTTTCACAATTGTTGCATTATACTCTCTTTGCCATCTATTAAAGTGTTATACTAAGGTCTGTTTCTTCACTGTCTATTCTGTTCCATTGATCTGGTGCCAATATTATTTTAATTTAATCATTGTAGGTTACATTAAATTTTAATATCTGAGAAGGCTAGCTTTCACACATAAGATTTTTTTCTCTTTTTCATTTTTAAGCCATTATCTTCTATTTGTTTTTTCAGAGAAACTTCAGAAAAATTTTGTCATGTTTTTCTTCTCCACTCTCATATTTTACATTGAGGATATTGACTGCAATTGTTGTGCTGTGTATGTTATGTTTCTTTCTTTTTTCTTTACAGATGGGGTCTTGCTGTGTTGCCCAGGCTCATTTCAAATTCCTGGCCTCAAGTGATCCTCCCACCTGGGCCTCTCAAAGTGCCGGGATTACAGGCATGAGCCACTGCACTCAACCTGTCATGTTTCTATTTATTTATTTATTTAACTTTTATACTACTTAGTGACTACTATCATGTTTCTTTTTTAAAAAAAAATGTTATTTTAAGTTTAGGGGTACAAGTGCAGTTGTGTTATGTAGGTAAACTTGTGTCACAGGGATTTATTGTACAGATTATTTAATCACCCAGGTATTAAGCCTAGTATCCATTAGTTATTTTTTTCTGATCCTCTCCCTCTTTCCACCTTCCACCCTCCAATAGGCCCTAGCGTTTGTTGTTCCCCTCTATGTGTCCATGAGTTCTCATCATTTAACTCCCATTCATAAGTAAGAACATGCGGTATTTGGGTTTCTCTTCCTGCACTAGTTTGTTAAGGAAAATGGCTTCCAGCTTCATCCATGTTCTTGCAAAGGACATGATCTTGTTCTCTTTTATGGCTGCATAGTATTCCATGGTATGTATCTACCACATTTTCTTTATCCAGTCTACTATTGATGAGCTTTTAGGTTGATTCACTCTCTTTGCTATTGTGAATAGTGCTTCAATAAACATATATGTATATGTGTCTTTATGATAGAACAATTTATACTCTTTTGGGTATATTTGTTGTAAGGATTGCTGGGCCAAATGTTATTTCTGTATTTAGGTCTTTGAGTAATTGCCATACTGCTTTCCACAATGGCTGAACTAATTTTTATTCCCACCAACAGTATATAAACATTCCTTTTTCTTTTTTTTTTTTTTTTTGAGACGGAGTCTCGCCTTGTAGCCCAGGCTGGAGTGCAGTGGCCGGATCTCAGCTCACTGCAAGCTCCGCCTCCCGGGTTCACGCCATTCTCCGGCCTCAGCCCCCCGAGTAGCTGGGACTACAGGCGCCCGCCACCTCGCCCGGCTATTTTTTGTATTTCTTAGTAGAGACGGGGTTTCACCGTGTTAGCCAGGATGGTCTCGATCTCCTGACCTCGTGATCCGCCCATCTCGGCCTCCCAAAGTGCTGGGATTACAGGCTTGAGCCACCGCGCCCGGCCAAACATTCCTTTTTCTCTGCAACCTCTCCCACACCAGTTATTTTTCAGTAATAGCCATTCTGCCTGGTGCAAGATGGTATCACATTGTGGTTTTGATTTGCATTTCTCTAATTGTCAGTGATATTGAGCTTTTCTTCATTTGCCTGTTGGCCACATGTCTGTATTCTTTTGAAAAGTGCCTATTCTTGTCCTTTGCTTAGTTTTCAATGTTTTTTTTCTTGTAATTTTAAGTTCGCTGTAGTTGCTGGGTATTAGACCTTTGTTGGATGTGTATTTGCAAAAATTTTCTTCCATTCTGTAGGCTGTCTCTTTATTCCGTTGATAGTTTCTTTTGCTGTGCAGAGCTCTTTAGTTTAATTGGTTCCCATTTGTCAATTTTTGCTTTTGTTGCAATTGCTTTTGGCATCCTCATCACCAAATATTTGCCCATTCCTATGTCCAGCATGTTATTGCCTAGGTTGTCTTCCAGGGTTTTCAGTTTTGGGTTTTATATTTAAGTCAAGGAAGCGGTCCAGTTTCAATCATCTACATATGACTAGACAGTTGTCTCAGCATCATTTATTGAATAGGGAGTTCTATCTTGGTTTTTCCTGTTCTCGTTAGCTTTGTCAAAGATCAGATAATTGTGGGTGTGTGTCATTACTTCTGGGCTCTCTATTCTGTTCCATTCATCTATGTATCTGTTCTTGCACCAGTACCATACTGTTTTGATTACTGTAACCCTGTAATATAAAGTTGTGTAACATGATGCCTCCAGCTTTGTTCTTTTTGGTTAGAATTGCCTTTGATGTTTGGGCTCTTTTTTGGTTCCACATGAATTAAATTTTTTTTTTTCTAGTTCTATGCAGAATATCATTGGTGGTTTAAGAACTTGGCCAGACATGGTGGCTCACGCCTGTAAACTCAGCACTTTGGTAGGTCAAGGCAGGCGGATCACCTGAGGTCAGGAGTTTGAGACCAGCCTGACTGACGTAGAGAAACCCTGTCTCTACTAAAAATATAAAAATTAGCCGGGGGGTGGTGGCACATGCCTGTAATCCCAACTACTCAGGAAGCTGAAGCAGGAGAATCGCTAGAACCTGGGAGGCAGAGGTTGCGGTGAGCCGAGATTGCATCATTGCACTCCAGCCTGGGCAACAAGAGCGAAACTCCATTAAAAAAAAAAAAAAAAAAAAAAGAACTTCTTGATTGCTGACCTAATTTTATTCTTTACTCAAAAGTCATTCAGTGTTTTGTTCACAATAGCAAAGACTTGGAACCAACCCAAATGTCCATCAAAGATAGACTGGATTAAGAAAATGTGGCACATATACACCATGGAATACTATGCAGCCATAGAAAAGGATGAGTTCATGTTCTTTGTAGGGACATGGATGAAGCTGGAAACCATCATTCTCAGCAAACTATTGCAAGGACAAAAAACCAAACACCTCATGTTCTCATGCATAGGTGGGAATTGAACAATGAGAACACTTAACACAGGAAGGGGAACATCACACACTGGGGCCTGTCGTGGGGTGGAGGGAGGCGGGAGGGATAGCACTGGGAGATATACCTAATGTAAATGATGAGTTAATGGGTGCAGCACACCAACATTTCACATGTATACATATGTAACAAACCTGCACGTTGTGCACATGTACCCTAGAACTTAAAGTATAATAAAAACAAACAAACAAACAAAAGTCATTCAGTGTTTTATATCCAATCATGTGATCTGTTTTTGAATATGTGCCATGTGGCAATGAGAAGAATGTATATTCTGTTGTTTTTGGGTGGACACTTCTTTAGGTGTCTGTCAGATCCATTTGATCCGGTGCTGAGTTCAGGTCCTGAATATCTTTGTTAATTTTCTGCCTTAGTCTGTCTGATACTGTAAGTGGGGGCATTGAAGCCTCCCACTATTATTTTATGCGAATCTAAGTCTCTTTGCAGATCTCTAAAAACTTGTTCTATGAATCTGGGTGCTCCTGTGTTGGGTGCATAGAGATTTAGGATAGTAGGATCTTGTTGTTGAATTGAACCCTTTATAGGTAATGCCCTTCTTTGTCTTTTTAGATCTTTGTTGGTTTAAGCTCTGTTTTGTCTGAAATTGAGAGTGCAACCCCTGCTTTTTTTCTGTTTTCCACTTGCTTTATTTATTTATTTACATTTTTTCCACTCAGTGGCTACTGTCATGTTTCTTGATTCACTTAATTATACATTTATATGTTTTAGTGAAGTTTTCTTTACAAAGATTCTACATATTCCTTGTTAAAATTTTAATTCACTCAGTAATGTTAATTATTCTGGAATTCAGATAGATCGATGTTGCTTTGTACCCATTATATGCTAAGCATTGGCCTAGACCTTTGCATGTATTATTTATAGTTCTCACAAGAATTCTGTGTAGTAGGCATTTATTATGCTCATTGTAGAGACAAGGAAATTTTTTTTTTTTTTTTTTGAGACGGAGTCTCGCTCTGTCACCCAGGCTGGAGTGCAGTGGCCGGACCTCAGCTTACTGCAAGCTCCGCCTCCCGGGTTTAGCCATTCTCCTGAGAGACAAGGAAATTAAGACTCCAAGAGATTTCATGGCTTGCTCAAGGCCACAGTGCTGGTAAATATCAGGGTTCTGTTAAGACCTCTGAAAGAAGTCTTCTCTCACCAATTTATGTTGTTTTAATTGGTTATTGCTAGGCACTAAGAAAGCTATTTAAAATATATATCTTTTATTCAATCACCTATCTGTCTGTCTGTATTATTTATGGCAGAAAAAAAAAAGAGGTTTTATTGTTTTCATTTGGTCTACCAACTAGGAGAGAGTTCTAGGGTGGTTAAAAAGCTGTCTTACACTGGAGAAAGTGACTTTGGCACAAGCTCCAGTTCAGAAGGATCATGGGAAGGCTGTTGGGTGTCATAGGTCACTGGGCTTGGGAGAATCCCAGTTGTCAACAAGAAGCTTTTGACTAGCCAGGTCTGGAGCCTGCCAGCCTGTAGAGGTGGGTCAGGTGGTCATCTATCTTCTCAATGAGCTTCACCTCCAATTAGGAAGTGATATTCCACGAACTCACATCAATGGGAGTCTCTGCTGCTCCAAATTCAGACTTAGCAAGCCTGGTTTAGGCTCTTTTTTCAGGACCATGATGGCTTCCTTCGCAACCCCACTCATCTTGGGATGGCTTCTGCACATCCAGGAAGAGAGTTTGGCCACAGCATTGGTTTTTCATCTTTAAGAGATGCTCAGAGCCGGGCGCGGTGGCTCAAGCCTGTAATCCCAGCACTTTGGGAGGCTGAGACGGGCGGATCACAAGGTCAGGAGATCGAGACCATCCTGGCTAACACGGTGAAACCCCGTCTCTACTAAAAAATACAAAAAACTAGCCGGGCGAGGTGGCGGGCGCCTGTGGTCCCAGCTACTCCGGAGGCTGAGGCAGGAGAATGGCGTAAACCCGGGAGGCGGAGCTTGCAGTGAGCTGAGATCCGGCCACTGCACTCCAGCCTGGGCCACAGAGCCAGACTCAGTCTCAAAAAAAAAAAAAAAAGAGATGCTCAGGCTGGGCACAGTGTGATCATGGCCCACTGCAGCCTTGACCTCCAAGGCTCAAGCCATCCTCCAATCTCAGCATCCCAAGTAGCTGGGACTACAAGTGTGCACCATCATGCTCCAGTAATTTTTAAAGATTTTTTTTAGAGGAAATGTCTCACTATGTTGGTCAGGCTGGTCTTGAACTCCTGGGCTCAAACAATCCTCCTGACTTGCCCTCCAAAAGTATTGGGGTTACAGGTGAGAGCCACCATGCCCAGCCTATCGTTTTACATTTTAAATGATATAGTTAAAGTTAAATCACTAGTCCTCAAGTACCTACTCTTTCTTCAAAGTGCATTACAATACTAAAATCTTTCTACAAATGTGTTTGATATGAATTTCTTAGTTTGAGTAACCTTGCTTCCCACCTGAGCTAGCATCATCAAAGTGCATTTTATGTGTATCCTTTGAAATTCTGATGAGCTAATTAGTAGTTTACTTCTCTCAAAATAGCCCTTTCCAGCATGATGCAGTAGAAAGAGTAATACTGTGAGGGTCAGAAAACTTTTGTTCTAATCCTGGCTCCTTCATTAATTGTACAACTGTGGAAAAATCACCTAATACTTTTAAGCTTTTAAAAAATATCTATACAGTGAGTGTACTCCTAGTTGTAAAATTCTATGACTGTAATCTTTTTTTTTTTTTTTTTTTTGAGACGGAGTCTTGCTCTGTCCCCCAGGCTGGAGTGCAATGGCGCGATCTCGGCTCACTGCAAGCTCCGCCTCCTGGGTTTAGGCCATTCTCCTGCCTCAGCCTCCGGAGTAGCTGGGACTACAGGCGCCCGCCACCTCGCCCGGCTAGTTTTTTGTGTTTTTAGTAGAGACGGGGTTTCACCGTGTTAGCCAGGATGGTCTCGATCTCCTGACCTTGTGATCCGCCCGCCTCGGCCTCCCAAAGTGCTGGGATTACAGGCTTGAGCCACCGCGCCCGGCCGACTGTAATCTTTAGTTCCATCCCATTACTTCTTCCATTTAAATTTTCGATATCCATTCAACAAAGATGCAAGTCTCTTATTTCTGTTACCCCTTTCAAGATACAAATATTCATTCAACACATCCCCACTTCATTTTACTCTCAGTTGTCCTATATTTTCTCTTTTTCTTCTTAGTAAGGTGATTTGTGAAGCCCCTGATTCTTTGTAGGCAAATTTCACTTTATCCTAAAACCTGTTTATCAACCCCAACAAAATCTGGCTCTCACACGAAGACATCAGTTTCTCTACCGTCTTTCTCACTGGAGATTTTACCTGCAGACACCTAAGGCATATGGAAGCTTCCCCATTGCCCAGCTTCTATGCCATGGGCAGCTTCTTCAGTGCTCACCTCCCAGTGACACGCCTTGCCCCTCAGGCATTATTCTAGCAGACAGCTTCCAAATGAGACACATTGGCATGATTAGCTTTCCCAGGCTCCTTAGAGGGTGATTTTCCAGTAAGCCCTAAAGAATTAATTTCTAGCAAGTTCCACCAGCATAATGCCACAGTGACTGATCTTTCATGGTAGTGTCCACTCCAACAAGGTCTGGATCTCAGCCCTCGGCTGGAGTTGGGTGGGAATGCTCTCCTTGGGTACTCTATTTCAACCCTAGAAGTAGTAGTTGCTCCTTATTTTTGCTATTCCTATATTCTTTAGAGGTCACCTTACTTTTTTCTAATCAATCCCTCATTATTCTCATCTGCTGTTATTATATAACATTCTTTATCTTAAACTTCCCTCTATTCAAATTACTGTGTGGTCTCTCTCTCTCTCTTTCTCTCTCTCCTAGTTGGACTAAGACTCATACTGAAGTCTCTATGCCTTTTTAGCTTAATTTCCTCCTTAATCCCTTCAATCAGGCTCCTATTACTACTGCTACTGTGGAAAAAATGTGAAATATAACCACCTTTCTCCATCCTGTGGTTTTGCTGCTTGGGACAGAATCCTCTTGAAATTCCAACTTTGGTTTCTACTATACTATACCATTCCATTTGTCTTCCTGAATCTCCAACTGTTCCTTCTGTTTTCTTTATTTACTCTAATTTATTTTCATGTTTCTTAGTTGTTATTACCGAAGTGTGAATATTTAGCCCTTGGCTGTTTTCTGTTTTCTCTCTTCTCTAGATAACTCATAGTCTCTTGGCATTAGCTACCATCTCTGATTTAATGACTTCCAAATTATGTTTATAGTCCTATCATCTCTCCTCATCTTAGTTCTATATTATTCATTTTTTTTTGATCCAACAAAATTTCCTGAATGCTTACTCTGTGCTAGGCAATGTGGTAGATATTTGAAATACAAAGGTGAACAAGGCACATTTCCTGCACATGGCAAGCTTATTGACCGATGGCGAACACTGACATGTAAACAGAATATTATCATACAGTGTGGCAAGGGCTGCAGTTGAAGTAGAAAGTATTATTGGAATATAAAAAAATCTCCTAACCTAATCTTGGTGGAGCTCATGGAGGATTTCCCAGAGACTGTAATATCTAGTGGAGACCTGAATGATGAGTAGGAGTTAACCACGTAAAGAAGATTGAAGGGGTGGATAAGGTTGGAAAGTCAGTTCCAGACAGAAAAACAACATGTATAAAAACCTAAGTGTCATAGAGAACATGATGTTTTGGGGAGAAATTCAATTAGTTCAGACCATATAGTTTCAGATCAATTAGCTAGACCATAGAGTTTAAGGGAGAATGACTAAACTTAAGCAAGCAGACGTTAGAACTTCAAATTATCTTTTATATTTATATTGTCTACAATTTTATATTTTATTTAACATCTACCTCTTTAAAGGAAACTGTCCTGACCTATTTTTACTACTAAAGTTATACAAATTTTTCCCTTCTCTCAATTCTACAACATTAATATTTATTAATATTTTACTTGAACCTATACTCTTGGACCTTGTTCCCTAGTTATTTTGTTTCCATTTAAGACTATTTATTGAGTATTTTGTATTCCAAGCTGCTGTGCCACCCCTATATACAAGAGATATAGGGGTGAATGAGATAGACAGGACTCCTGAATAGTAGACTTTCTTGAATGCATGTCTTACCTTTTCAGCTCGATTGTAAGCTACTTGAAGCCTGGGGCCGTGATCTAAAGTTTTATAATGAATCTGTTTCTATTTAGAGTAACTAGAAATGAAAAAAAATCAAGATGGCCAGTTGAAAGTCTTAGGCCAATAAAGTTCTTTACAAATATCTCTAGGTGGTATGGACACTTTTTCAGGTATATGGAACATATACCTGAACATTCCATATATGTTCCATATATTAAATGGCATAATATATTCTGATTTTTAAGACTTCATGGATGAAAACTTTTATTTTGTTCAAGTGCCTATCACAGCAAATGCTTCAAATATTTATCAAACTTGTATTCATTATTAGTTTCTGATAAACTATAACTTTCATACATTAATCCAGGGTTTCTCAACCTTGTCACAGTTGACATTTTTTGGTGCATAATTTAGTGTGTGTGTGTATGTTGGGTGAGGACTGTCTTGTACACTGTAGCATGTTTAGAAGCATTCCTAATCTCTTCCCACTAGATGTCTGTACCATACCCCTACCTAAGTTGGACAACAAAAAGTGTCTCCAGACATTGCCAAATATCTTCTGGGGAGAAAATCACCCTGATTGAGAACCACTGCAACTCTATTCTGAGATTCATGGTATGCAGTTTTATGTTAAAAACAACCCCAATGACCTTGATTCCAATATTCAAAATAGGACCCCTATATTTGCATTTTAACAGAGGTCTGAGGACCCCTCCCGCCGACCCACGTAACAGTCAGTTTTTAGGCAGGGAATGTTATACTCAAGAAATCTTCGTTTGTTTTTAGAAATTAATATGAAATTTACTAATTCTTGGCATTGCTTTTCTTTCAATTAGAAGTAAACATTTGTTAGCCATGCATTGTGCTAAGGGTTCTGCAGGCATTATCTCACTTTAATTCCTATAACAACCCTTAGAAGTTGGTATTATTAAAAGTTTCTTCTGCATATGAAGACACTGAGGTTTAGAACACTTCAATGACCTGTCCAAATTTATGCAGCTTGTGGTGTGTTTGGGTTTCAAATCCAGATCTCTGACAACAAAACCAGCATACCTTCTACTAATCACATGGACCGACCTTTCTTTCATTTCAGTAATGCTCCAGTAGAAATGAGTTATATGTTAATTATTATTACCAGTGGAGGGTGGTGGATCAAAAAGTTCTCATTCTTAATTGGGGAAACAGTTATTAACTTTATCCATTTTATACTCGACAATTCAGTTTTTATGTTGCTTAATGTTATAACCTACCAAAAACTCATCAGTTATTCAGCTATAACAGGTTTCTAAACTAGAAGGGAAAAAAGATTGATTTCCATTACATACAAATAGATGTGTTTTAAAACTGTATTAGGAGGATGAGGATATAGTCACTCTGTGGTAGACACTTTAGTAGGATTAGAGAAGTTTCAGTAGTCTTGTTGATCTTTTGTTTAATCAAAAATAAAGTCTGTGTATTCAGCATGATACAGTTTAAAGGGTAGTGTGTTACAATGAGAAAGGACTCTCTATATTTTAATCCTTGTCCTATCATTAATGTAATTAAGACCCTTAGAAAGCTATTTCTCTACTCTGAGCCTCATGTTCCTCACCTGTAAAAGGAAGAAAGTGGCCCACATGATTTCTAAAGTCCTTTTCAGTTCCGTCCTTCTAAAAAGAACTGTGTTGTAGAAAACTCCTCAGAAAGAAATAGAAATTATAAATAAACCATCATATAAAACACTATTAAGACTTTACTTTTTCAAATGAATTAATGGCACTTGCAGTGACCTGGATGAGTTTGGAGACTATCATTCTAAGTGAAGTAACTCAGAAATTGAAAACCAAACATCGTATGTTCTCACTGATATGTGGGAGCTAAGGTATGAGGACATAAAGGCAGAAGAATGATATAATGGACTTTGAGGACTTGGGGGGAGGGGTGAAAAGGGGGTTGAGGCATAAAAGACTACAAATAGGGTGCAGTGTATACACAGTGCAATGAGTACAACAAAATCTCATAAATCACTACTAAAGAACTTACTCATGTAACCAAATACCGCCTGTACTCCCAATAACCTATGGAAAAAATAATTTTAAAAAGTTACTTTTTAAGTAAAAAATAATTGATGATTGGATGATGGTAGAGCTTCAAAATTATATATAATACTAACAGTTGTTGGTTCCTTAGGGTTTTTTTATGTGATTGTTTCAAATTTGATTTTCATTTTACTCCATTCTTGCTTAAGGACATTTTCTTACATTTCCTCTAGATGGTGCTCCATAACCAAAAATCACTTTTTAGTCTAGTAGCTATCAAAAAATATTCTTAGTCAACAAGACACCCTCCTTTGTCTCCACATTCTGTATTGTATTTTATCTGCGTCACAATTTATAGGATACTGGCACCATAAAACATAAATATATGTTTCTCAGTTCTACAAATTTACTTAATATAGCACAAAGCACCATCTGTATGGAATAATGCCATCTGTTATGCCATGTACTGATCCCATTTCTCATATCTGTGTTATGGCAACTAGCCATTAATTGGTATTAGATGTTCAGAATCCTGTTGATAGGCTAGACGATCTGTATGTCATTTATAAAATGAAGGTATTAAAAACATAGAGCACCTTGAGTTAAATTTTCTTTATGCACATTCCACAGATGTGTTGTGAATATTTTAAAGACAAAATATTTTACTTGTATATCATATATTTTATTACTATTATATTTATCATTTCATAGTAGTATTAAATTTAAATTCATACATAAAATATTCTAGACCAAAAAAAGATTTTTTTGACTTGTGTTTTTAAAAAGGTTTTGAATTATATTCAATTTTTTAAAAAACTGTCATTGCATTTTCTGTCTTTCTACTTAAATATCCTACCATTCTCTAGTTCTCTAGTCTTCTTAAGGAGCTGACTACTTCTACAACTCTAATCCTCCACTATTGCTCTGCTTCCCACTCTAACCCTGAAGGTCAATGATGCCAATTCCTTGGTATCTAAATATTCAAAAATTTCAAGTTGAGTACCAACTTGAAAGATAAGATTAGCTGTCTCTGTTGTTTTTGTGTATGGTTTCTATTAGATAAGATCTTGTATTAAGCTGCTATTTTGAAAGAATTACTCACCCAGCAAATGTTTAAATTAACCAACATTGAGTATTTAATTTTTATTTGTACCAATTGTTAGTACCGATCATTTGAAATCTAATTACATTTTTTTTTTTTTTTTTTTTTTTTTTGAGACTGAGTCTCGCTCTGTCGCCCAGGCTGGAGTGCTGTGGCCGGATCTCAGCTCACTGCAAGCTCCGCCTCCCGGGTTCCCGCCATTCTCCTGCCTCAGCCTCCCGAGTAGCTGGGACTACAGGCGCCCGCCACCTCGCCCGGCTAGTTTTTTGTATTTTTTAGTAGAGACGGAGTTTCACCGTGTTAGCCAGGATGGTCTCGATCTCCTGACCTCGTGATCCGCCCGTCTCGGCCTCCCAAAGTGCTGGGATTACAGGCTTGAGCCACCGCGCCCGGCCTCTAATTACATTTTAATAACAAATTATATGATATCGATTTTTAAAAATAGGTAAACAATCTCCACCAATGAGCAATGGTTAGAAGTGAATTTGGCATAAAGTGAAGGTTAGAATTTGATATTACTTAGGCTTTTTTTTTGTTTTGAAATGCTGCCAGAATAAAGATAGTATTAAAAAATTTAACACCGTGCATTTTGTTTCTTGAATTAAAAACACATATGTATGAGAGAATGCATTTGGCTATTAAAAATGGCCAACCTCAAAACCTTATTACTTTATTAATTTTTAAAATTTTACTTATTTATTATTTTTATTTTAGGTTCAAGGGTACATGTCCAGTTTTGTTATATAGGTAAATTGTGTCACAGTGGTTTGGCGTACAGATTATTTTATCATCCAGGTAATAAACATAGTACCTTATAAGGAGTTTTTGAATTCTCTCCCTCCTTGCACCATTCATCCTCAAATATACATATGTCCATGTGTACTCAATAAAACCCTCTTACTTGTTTTAATGCTCCAAGGTATTTCAGGCTGCAGATTTCTTCCAGTTGTTATTTCACGGTATCATTTAATCAAAGGGCATATTTAAAATTGTGATGTAGTGATGTTACTTTGAGAGGCCAACTAAGATATCAGAATGCAAATATTCTCAGAATATTAGAAATAAATTTTGAGTTAATTATTGTGCTAACTCCTTTAAATAAATTGCCCTACTATTTTACCTTTAGACTCTTGTACATCATTTTATAAAACTTCGTAAAACCATTAGTGTTTCATCCTTGAGTTATGGCCATTCAAGTTGAAGTTGACTACCGTCTTGTTTATATGGAATTCAATTTTCTTTTAAATAAAACTATGATACAATGATCTAGCTGTTTAAAAAATATAGTACAATGTTTTTATATTAGCAATTTGTTTGATTGCCTTATTATCCCTTCCTAGAAAATAATATTGTGTTTAAAACAGAGCCTCACAATAATTAAAGGTCAGTGAACCAGGAATCTAAAGACAAGTTCTGGGCTTGACTCAGGTCTACAGATTAAGTCACAGCTGTGTATGTATATGGGCAATTGATCTAATCTCTTTATTTCACTTTTCTTGCTTGACCAATCCCAAAGCATAAAGCACTAGATAAATGCAAGTTATCATTATTATAGAAAAATATTTACCCTGATTGTCCCCTCGTAAATACAAACCTTGCAACAATACACTTACCATAACTGTCAAGGGCAGAAAAACATTTTCTTTCTATGATATACTCTATGAGATTCTCTGCTCCAACCGGGCTTTTGCCCAACTGAAGCAGCCTTTCAGTAGAAGTTGGCACCTTTCCAGGTTGCTCTGGCAGTTGCCACATTAGGTACTGAACAGTGACAGCTGCATACTTGGGAGACTACCTGAGCACAGATGCTTCTAGCCTTTCACCTCCAAAAAGGAACCATGTAGTTCATATTGAGCATATACATTGCTCAAGAGTGGAGAGCAGGAGAAGGAGAAGAGGAGGAGGAAGAGAAAAACGTGACAAAAAATTTTCCTTCTTATAGAGTCATAGAATTTTAGCAATGGAAAGGAACTTGAAGGTCATCTTGTGTAATCTAATCACCCATCCCTTTTCCTCATTCTACCCAGCACCTTCATAGATCTAAGGAGATTTTCCTCTATGTTTTATAAATTGCATAGAGACAAAAAAGAAAAAGTATATATTATTCAGTTGTCAGTGAAAAAGATACTGCTCATGAACTTTCTAAAATGTGCACCCACCTATATCAGAAATAAATGATGGAAACAAAATATAAACATAATTAAAATGTCATTATCATAGCTCTTAGATACAAATGGGTAAAATATGGAATGGAAGTGAGTGAAAATAAAACCTGGACTCCAGTGAATCTCTGCAATTGGTGTATTATTGATTTTAGTAGCAACATTATTTATCTATTGCTGTGTAATAAATTACCCTAAAACTTAGAGGCTTATACAATCAACTGTAACACAAGTAACAATCAATTGTGTTATGGCTTTTGTGGGTCTTGAATCTGAGCATAGCTTAGCTGAAAGCCTCTGACTCGGGGATTTTTACAAGGTTGCATTCAAAATGTTGGCAGCTGCTGTCATCTCAGAGCTCAACTTGGGAATGACTTGCTTCCAACTTCTCTCACATGGTTCCTGGCAGGCCTCAGATTCTGCCTGGCTGTTGGCTAGAGATATCAGTTTATTGCCATGTGGGCCTCTCCATAGGGATGCTCACAATATGATAGCTGACTTCCCTCAGAGCATGTGAGAGAGGTTAAAGAGAAGGTGCACAAGATGGAAGTCACAGTTTATTTGTAACCTAATTTCGGAAGTGACATTCCATTGCTATTGCTGTATCCCGTTTGTTAGAAGCAAGTTATGAAGTTCAGCCCACATTCAAGGGGAGGAGAGTAGACACAAGGATGTGTATACCAGGAGGTGGGGATCACTGAGGGCCTTCTTAGAAGCTGCCTACTATAGTAGCTTTTTTAATTCTATCATTTTAAAATGAGGAGGACAAGCAATTTGAAAATGTTTTACTATGACTAATTCAACATAGTAAATTTTAATACATACAACATGGTTTGTTGAAAGTAAGCATATTCAAGTTAATTAGCTGAATAAGTTTTTTTTTTTTTTTTGGTGTTCCCATATAGTTTATATAGATTGTTAAAATTAAATATTGAGACTTCCAGTTCCAACCAACATGGAGTAGTCCTACTCCTTACTAAACCTCCCCCTTACAGCTAAGAAGGCAAATTGGCTAGGGATCTGGAGGAATAACTGGTGGAGTACAGAAATTTGGAATGTATTACTCTTTTGGTCCACATGACATTTCTTGGAAAATTATTTTTTTTTTTAAAAAGTATTACTTTGGTATGATATTGTTTACTGGTTATCTCTTTAAAAAAATATAACCAGTGCATAAAATGAATTGAGGGTACTTTCTGTTTAATTGAATCTGCAAGTTACTTGATTTGAATGAATATGAGCATATTCTTTTTTTTTTTTTTTTTTTTGAGACTGAGTCTGGCTCTGTCGCCCAGGCTGGAGTGCAGTGGCCGGATCTCAGCTCACTGCAAGCTCCACCTCCCGGGTTTACGCCATTCTCCTGCCTCAGCCTCCGGAGTAGCTGGGACCACAGGCGCCCGCCACCTCGCCCGGCTAGTTTTTTGTATTTTTTAGTAGAGACGGGGTTTCACCGTGTTAGCCAGGATGGTCTCGATCTCCTGACCTAGTGATCCGCCCGTCTCGGCCTCCCAAAGTGCTGGGATTACAGGCTTGAGCCACCGCGCCCGGCAGAGCATATTCTTTAAATGTAATTTATTCTTTATTCCCTCTTCTATATTGTATGTCTTTATTTAGTGACATTGTAAAGCCAAGCTACCATAATATGAGATGTAAAACTTTATAATATCTCTTTTGAATCTCCGTTATCTAACAGTATGATGCTATCTCTAAAAACATTTTTATTCAGGTAAATGTTCTTTAAGTACAAATGGGGAATGATAACTTATTTGCAAAATATGTTTTAGGCAATAGTAAAATCTCACTATGTTAGATATTTATATTTTGTTAACAAAGTTGCATAAGTTTTTGTTTGAATAAAAATTATAATGTCTCTAATTTATTGAAATTCTATTTATCTACACGTGTGTGACTCATTTGTAGGTAAATGAGTTTATCGTGAATAATTACAAAGACTTATCCATGTGTGAAAATAGTCAAACTAGCTTCCTATTATGTTATAATTCTACAAAAAAGCTCATATCATTTTTTAAAGCTAACATATATCAAGTATTTACCATATGTCAAACACTAGGCTAAGGACTTTAAATGCGTTATCTCATTAATGTTCACATTGCCCTATGAGGCAAGACCTATTTATATCCCTATTTACTGGTGAAGATATTGAGGCTAATGAAAATTACAGAGCCAGAATTTAAACCTACGTCTTGGTGATTTGAAAATTCCTGCTCTTAACCACCATGTAATACTGACTTTACCATTAGTATAAATGACTTTTTATGTTATGGTTCAGTCCAATTTGACTTCGGTTGTTTCAATAACAGGTATTTGCAAAGCTACTCATGCTTTGGCTATGGTATGGCTGGGGGTTTGCTTGCTTGTTTGCTTAATTGCTCATTTGTGATTGGTTATACCATGTGTAACTTTCCCAGTATTCATGCTTGATCTCCAGTAGGTCTTTTTTTTCTTAGTACAGAATTAAATGCCTAGGGTTTGTATGGAAAATTTTCTCCACTCTTTCCTTTCTGTATTTAAGATTCCATGTAACATCTAAACGTGAAGTGCAACTGAAAACAAAGCATTTAAAAATTTGGATATTCCTAAATATTTAGAAATCTGATGTTGTTTAGCCAAACATCTGGGTGTTTGAATATTTCAGCTTCCAACCACATGCCTGGCACTATGCAGAGATAGCCTGATGTTGATAAGCTTTAGAACTTCTTAGTCAGGCTTACTTTAGTACCATCTACTCTCCTCCAATTTCAGGTTGAAATGTATGAATCAGAATAATTCAGAGGATTGCTCTTTCTTTTTGATTTACCTGGAAGATATTATGTCTTTCTTACAAATTAAAATAAAAATATTATCAGTCCAGTTTTGATTTTTCCATTAAAATCTCTTGTGGGTTTTTTCCCCCCAAGATGGCAGATTCAAGGCAATGTTCGCATGCCTCTCCCACTTGAAAACACAAAATAGTGTGTAGATATTCACACTGTGAACTTTTTTCCCCAAGAAACAATGCAAGAACTTAACAGGAAAACTAAAATCCATAGATTCTTTTAAAGAAGCAGCAGGCTGCCACCTACACCGTGAGCCAGGTGAAAAACTGTTAAGTCCCCAGAATGTGAGAGGAGAGAGACTGCCTCCAGAATATACACCCCCATCCGGGAAAATGGAAATCCAGACCACAGGGGAAGGTCTTAACCCTACCCTGTGCCAGAACTGAGTAAGAGAGTGGTGAGAAATATAAAAGTAGGAATGGCAGTGGGAAGAAACTTGCCTGCATTCCCATCTTCAGCATGGTCCAAGGAAGCCATTCCTTATTCTGCTTCACAGGAGACCTCACAGGAATCTGCCAACTAACTCAGGCAGTGGTCACAGGTTGAAAGAAGCTCCCAATTGAATTTTATGCTGTAACCTTTAGTGGGGCAAAAGCGCCTTGGCCAGAACCAGGAGGTGAGTGGGAAGTGTGCTGCAGCCACAGCGCAGGAGCTGGGTGCCCTGGCTGTGCCAGCAGACTGGGAGAGGTGTGACCTGAATGCTGTGGTTTCTGTCTTCATGGGGAAAGCTGATGATATGGGGCGGTTTTAAGTTCTGAGTGTAGACGACGTGGAACTTAACTTGCTGTGGGTAGTGGAAAACTGCATGTGGGAGATCTGCCTTGCTAAGTGTGTGGGAGCTGGGTGGGACTTAATGCCACCTGGTACTCCCCACTCCCTGTCTGAACTCTTCTGTGCAGCAGAGAGTTATGGTGCTTGGTGGAACATTACCCCAGTGGCCAGAAACTGACCCCTGACTTTCACAGGGCCATTGCTTGCTCTGCACCTGGAGAGTCTGAGCAGGGACCTGCCTGACCCAGCCCCAACTTGGCTTTACCCTTCCACCACCCCCACCCCCGGTAGCTTAATATGAAGGACAGAAACTTTTGGGAGATTTATAGTCCTGCCTATCACCTGAGAAACCAGAGTATTGCCCCTGGGTGCTATAAGGCAAGCATAAATTCCACTGCTACTACCACAGCTACTGCTCTTTTGAAAGCGTCACCTCCTGGCTGAAGGTCAGCCAACCCAGTCCATTACAGCATCTCCAGGTAGAATGGCACTGAGCCCAGGAAGGAGAAAACTTGTACATGACCTTAGCTATTACTATAGCCTGCACCGCCGTGGTTAAACAGGAGGTCCTGAGTCTGTCCATGTAACTTGTTCATTACTACTGTAAGTGGTATTTGAGAAAGCTAACACACTAAGGCTATCTATAACCAAAGAATCTCACAGAGTCTACACCACTTTCTTGCCACCATCATTAGAGCTTGTGCTGGTACCTGATACTGGGAAACTTGAGGACAGGTAACATCACTGAATCCTTTGCAGACATCCCCTAGCACCAGCCTGGAGTGTGGCAGCTACACCACTGGGTGACCAGACCCAAAGGAGAAACAGCATTCAAAGTAGTCTGGCTCTCAGGTATTCTACTCCTAGGGAGAAAGTGAAGTTTACCACATCAAGGGAACACCCCATGGGAAAAAAGAATCTGGACAACAGGCCTTGAGTCTTAGATATTTTCGCTGGTGGAAGGTTTCTTTCAGCAGAGGCATAGTTGCAGTGCTGGGCTTATCAGGGAAAGACTGCAGCTTTACCCCAACAGTCAGGCATCCCTGCTGCTCCTGAAGGGTCTTGGAGAACATGACTTCTTTATCCCCTCCTCTACTACTGCAGACATAGCTGGGGCTTTTCTCATGAAAGCTTGGTGTGGGTGCACCTACAGACAGCTTCTTTAGAACACTTCAAGGTGACTGCAACCCCACAGGAAGAGCACCCTCCAGGTGCAGGCTTGCATGAGAGATAAAGTCACAATTCTTCTCTACTTGGAATAGCAACATTTCTGCATATAAAAGAGATGCCTATATGATTTGAATAGCTGGAGCATGGGGTCAGGAGTGTGTCTGGGAGGTGGATAGCTTTTCTGCTGGCTTGTCAAAATAGGTGAGGAAGCTCTGGTCATTCGCTCCGATAAGACCTCAGTGCATTTCACTGAAAGCTTTCCCAGCCACCTCTGTGAAGACCAGGACCTCTTTCCACCATTTGGTATGGCATTTACCCACCTGCTTTAGCCACAGCCAATTTATAACTGTGGACACTTCCACTCTTGGCCTGAAGCCTAAACTATTCAACCTAGTAAATAAAATACTGAGGAATATCTAAATAAGTAAATACACACCATGGGAGAAAGAGATGTTTCAAGAGACCTCTGCCATTTATACACTATAGGAGACAGTGAACGTGCTTAAACACCAAGCACGTTGCTATTGGAACCAGCATCTGAGAAAATCATTATAGAGACTTTATCTAACCAAGGAACTCATACAGTCTTTACACTTCAAAGCACCAAGAGCCAAATTAGGCTACAATAAGCTGTAAATATTAAAGTCACATCCTTAAGGGTGGGGGAAAGAAATTTTAAAAAAGTGAAATAAAAAATAAATTCAAAAATAACTGAAAAAAATAGTCTACCCAAATGAGAAGAAACTAGTAAAACAGTTTAGAGAAAATGGCAAAATGATTCTATAACACCCCCAAAAGATCCCACTAGCCCTCCAGCAATGGATTTAAACTAGGACAAAATCTTTGAAATACCAGATAAAAAAATTCCAAAAGTTGATTATTAAGCTACTGAAAAAGATGCGAGAGAAAGATGAAAACCAACATAAACGTTTGTTAAAAATTTAAGATATGAATTTATAATTTTCTAAAGACATAGTGATATGGTTGGGCTGTATCCTCACCCAAATCTCATCTTAAATTTTAGCTCCCATAATCCCCACGTGTCATGGGAGAGACCCAGTGGGAGGTAATTGAATCATGGGGGCAGCTTTTCCCCATGCTATTCTTGTGATAGTGAATAAGTTTCATGAGATCTGATCTTTTTTTTTTTTTTTTTTTTTTCAGGACAGAGTTTCACTCTTTTTGCCCAGGCTGGAGTGCAATGGTGCAATCTTGGCTAACTGCAACCTCCGCCTCCTGGGTTCAAGTGATTCTCCTGCCTTAGCCTCCTGAGTAGCTGGGATTACAGCTGCCCACCACCATGTTTGGCTAATTTTTGTATTTTTAGTGGAGACGGGGTTTCACCATGTTGGCCAAACTGGTCTTGAACTCGTGACCTCAGGTGATCCACCGACCTCAGCCTCTCAAAGTGTTGGGATTACAGGGGCTAGCCACCATGCTTGGCAATCTGAGGGTTTTATGAAGGGAAGTTCCCCTGCACACGCTCTCTTGCCTGCCACCATGTAAGATGTGCATTTGCTCCTCCTCTGCCTTCCACCATGATTGTGAATCCTCTTCAGCCATGTGGAACTCCCAAATCTCATGTTGTTTTCATATTTCAAAACCAATCGTGCCTTCTCAACAGTCCCCCAGGCTTAACTCATTCCAGCATTAACTCAAAAGTATATCTTTAAAGTATCATCTGAGACAAGGCAAGTCACTTGTGCCTATGAGCCTGTAAAATCAAAAGCAAGTTAGTTACTTCCAAGAATCACTGAGAGTACAGGAATTAGATAAATGTTCCCATTTCAACTGGAAGAACTTGGCCAGAGCAAAGGAACTAGAGAGGTCCCATGCAAGTCCAAAATGCAGTCGGGCAGTCATTAAATCTTAAAACTCCAAAATCTCCTTTGACTCCATGTCTCACATCCAAGGCATGCTGATGCAAGGGGTGGGTTCCCATGGCCTTGGGCAGCTCCACCCCTGTAGTTCTGCAGGCTACATCCCCTGCAACTGCCTTTACAGGCTGGCATTGAGTGCCTGTGGCTTTTCCAGGTGCATGGTGCAAGCTGTTGGTGGATCTACCATTCTGGAGTCTGGAGGATGGTGACCTTCTTTTCACAGCTCTACTAGGCAGTGCCCAGTGAGGACTCCATGTGAGTGCCCCAGCCCCACATTTTCCTTCCTTACTGCCCTAGCAGAGGTTTTCCATTAGGGCTCCACCTCTGCATCAGATTTTTGCCTGGAGATACAGGTGTTTCCATATATCCTCTGAAATCTAGGCAGAGGTTCCCAAACCTTATCTCGTCTTCTGCACACCTGCAGGCCTAATGCCATGTGGAAGCCACCAAGACCTGTGGCTTGCACTCTCTGAAGCAATTGCCCAAGCTGTACCTTGGCCCATTTTAGCCACAGCTGGGACTGAAGCAGCTGAGATGCAGGGTGCCGTGTTTCAGGGCTGCACAGAGCAGCGAGGCTCTGGGCACAGACAGTGAAACCATTTTTCCCTCCTAAGCCTCTGGGCATGTGATGGGAGGGGCTGCTCTGAAGATCTCTGACATGCCCTGGAGACATTTTCCCCATTGTGTTGGCTATTAACATTCAGCTCCTTGTTACTTACGAAACTTTCTGCAGCAGGCTTGATTTCCTTTCCAGAAAAATAGTTTTTCTTTTCTACCGCATAGTCAGGCTACAAATTTTCCTAACTTTTATGCCCTGCTTCCCTTTCAAACATACAACCATCTCTTTATTAATGCATATAACTGACTGCTTTCAGAATAAGTCATGTCACCTCTTGAATGCCTTGCTGCTTGTAATGAGCTGAGTTCATGCCACTGAACTCCAACCTGAGCAACAGAGTGAGACTCCATCTCAAAAAAAAATTAGTTAAAAAAAATCTGGATTCATTGATATTTTGAATGAGTTTGTTTGTGTCTTGATATCCTTCAGTGTAGCTCTGATTTTGGTTATTTCTTGTCTCCTGCTAGCTTGGGGGTTAATTTGTTCTTGCTTCTCTAATTCTTTCAGTTGGGAATTTAAGTTTTTAATTTGAGATCTTTCTAACTTTTGATGTGAGCATTTAGTGCTATGAATTTGTCTCTTAAAACTGCCTTAACTGTGTCCCAGAGATTCTGAAATGTTGTATCTTTGTCCTCATTAATTTCAAATAACTACTTGATTTGGTGTCTTAATTTGGTGTCTTTACCCAAAAACCATTCTGGAGCATGTTGTTTAATTTTCATGTAATTGCATTGTTTTGAGGTATTGTCTTAGTCTTCACTTCTATTTTTATTGCTCAATAGTCCAATACTATGTTTGGTATAATTATGACTGTTTTAAATTTGTTGAGCATTATTATTTATTTAACTTGCCAACATTAACACATTTATTTATTTATTTATTTATTTATTTATTTATTAATTATTATTTATTATACTTTAAGTTCTAGGGTACATGTACACAACCTGCAGGTTTGTTACATATGTATAATGTGACATATTGGTGTGCTGTACCCATTAACTCATCATTTACATTAGTTATATCTCCTAATGCTATCCCTCCCCCTTCCCCTAACCCCATGACAGGCCCTGGTGTGTGATGTTCCCCACCCTGTGTCCAAGTGTTCTCATTGTTCAATTCCCACCTATGAGTGAGAACATGTGGTGTTTGGATTTCTGTCCTTGCGATAGTTTGCTGAGAATGATGGTTTCCAGTTGCATCCATGTCTCTACAAAGGACATGAACTCATCCTTTTTTATGGCTGCATAGTATTCTGTGGTGTATACGTGCCATATTTTCTTAATCCAGTCTACCATTGATGGACATTTGGGTTGGTTCCAAGTCTTTGCTATTGTGAATAGTGCAGCAATAAACATACATGTGCATGTGTCTTTATAGTAGCATGATTTATAATCCTTTGGGTATATACCCATTAAGGGGATGGCTGGGTCAAATGGTATTTCTGGTTCTAGATCCTTGAGGAATCTCCACACTGTCTTTCACAATGGTTGAACTAGTTTCCAGTCCCACCAACAGTGTAAAAGTGTTCCTATCTCTCCACATCCTCTCCAGCACCTGTCGTTTCCTGACTTTTTAATGATCGCCATTCTAACTGGTGTGAGACGGTATCTCATTGTGGTTTTGATTTGCATTTCTCTGATGGCCAGTGATGGTGAGCATTTTTTCACATGTCTGTTGGCTGCATAAATGTCTTCTTTTGAGAAGTGTCTGTTCATATCCTTTGCCCACTTTTTGATGGGGTTGTTTGATTTTTTTCTTGTAAATTTGTTTGAGCTCTTTGTAGATTCTGGATATTAGTCCTTTGTCACATGGGTAGATTTTAAAAATTTTCTCCCATTCTGTAAGTTGACTGTTCACTCTGATGGTAGTTTCTTTTGCTGTGCAGAAGCTCTTTAGTTTAATTAGATCCAATTTGTCAATTTTGGCTTTTGTTGCCATCGCTTTTAGTGTTTTAGTCATGAAGTCCTTGCCTATGCTTATGTCCTGAATGGTATTACCTAGGTTTTCTTCCAGGGTTTTTATGGTTTTAGGTCTAATATTTAAGTCTTTAATCCATCTTGAATTTAGTTTTGTATAAGGTGTAAGGAAGGGATCCAGTTTCAACTGTCTACATATGGCTAGCCAGTTTTACCAGCACCATTTATTAAATAGGGAATCCTTTCCCCATTTCTTGTTTTTGTCAGGATTGTCAAAGATCAGATGGTTGTAGATATGTGGTATTACTTCTAAGGGCTCTGTTGTGTTCCATTGGTCTATATCTCTGCTTTGGTACCAGTATCATGCTGTTTTGGTTTTTGTAGCCTTGTAGTATAGTTTGAAGTCAGGTAGTATGATGCCTCCAACTTTGTTCTTTTGACTTCGGATTGTCTTGGCAATGAGGGTTCTTTTTTGGTTCCATACGAACTTTAAAGTAGCTTTTTCCAATTCTATGAAGAAAGTCATTGGTAGCTTGATGGGGATGGCATTGAATCTCTAAATTATCTTGGGCAGTATGGCCATTTTCAAGATATTGATTCTTCCTATCCATGAGCATGGAATGTTCTTCCATTTGTTTGCGTCCTCTTCTACTTTGTTGAGCAGTGGTTTGTAGTTCTTCTTGAAGAGGTCCTTCACATCCCTTGTAAATTGGATTCCTAGGTATTTTATTCTCTTTGAAGCCATTGTGAATGGGAGTTCACTCATGATTTGGCTCTCTGTTTGTCTGTTATTGGTGTATAGGAATGCTTGTGATTTTTGCACATTGATTTTGTATCCTGAGACTACTGAAGTTACTTATCAGCTTAAGGAGATTTTGGACTGAGACGATGGGGTTTTCTAAATATACAATCATGGCATCTGCAAACAGGGACAATTCGACTTCCTCTTTTCCTGATTGAATACCCTTTAGTTCTTTCTCTTGCCTGATTGCCCTGTCCAGAATTTTCAAAACTATATTGAATAGGAGTGGTGAGAGAGGGCATCCCTGTCTTGTGCCGGTTATCAAAGGGAATGCTTCCAGTTTTTGCCCATTGAGTATGATATTGGCTGTGTGTTTGTCATAAATAGCTCTTATTATTTTAAGGTATGTCCCATCAAAACCTAGTTTATTGAGAGTTTTTAGCATGAAGCGCTGTTGAATTTTGTCGAAGGTCTTTTCTGCATCTATTGAGATAAGCATGCGGTTTTTGTCTTTGGTTCTGTTTATATGATGGATTACATTTATTGATTTGTGTATGTTGAACCAGCCTTGCATCCCAGGGATGAAGCCAACTTGATCGTGGTGGATAAGCTTTTTGATGTGCTGCTGGATTTCGTTTGCCAGTATTTTACTGAGGATTTTTGCATCGATGTCCATCAGGGATATTGGTCTAAAATTCTCTTTTTTTGTTGTGTCTCTGTCAGGCTTTGGTATCAGGATGATGCTGGACTCATAAAATGAGTTAGGGAGGATTCCCTCTTTTTCTGCTGATTGGAATAGTTTCAGAAGGAATGGTACCAGCTCTTCTTTGTACCTCTGGTATAATTCAAATGTGGATATGTCTGGTCCTGGACATTTTTTGGTTGGTAGGTTGTTAATTATTGCCTCAATTTCAGAACCTGTTATTGGTCTATTCAGGAATTCAGCTTCTTCCTGGTTTAGTGTTTGGAGGGTGTATGTGTGCAGGAATTTATCCATTTCTTCTAGATTTTCTATTTTATTTGCGTAGAGTTGTTTGTAGTATTCTCTGATGGTAGTTTGTATTTCTGTGGAATCGGTGGTGATACCCCTTTATCATTTTATATTGTGTCTATTTGATTCTTCTCTCTTTTCTTCTTTATTAATATTCCTAGGGGTCTATCAATTTTGTTGATCTTGTCCAAAAAACCACCTCCTGGATTCATTGATTGTTTGAAGGATTTTCTGTGTCTCTACTTCCTTCAGTTCTGCTCTTGTCTTAGTTATTTCTTGCCTTCTGCTAGATTTTGAATATGTTTGCTCTTGCTTCTCTAGTTCTTTTAATTGTGATGTTAGGGAGTCAGTTTTAGATCTTTCCTTCTTTCTCTTGTGGGCATTTGGTGCTATAAATTTCCCTCTACACACTGATTTAAATGTGTACCGGAGATTCTGGTATGTTGTGTCTTTGTTCTCATTGATTTCAAAGAACATCTTTATTTCTGCCTTCATTTTGTTATGTACCCAGTAGTCATGCAGGAGCAGATTGTTCAGTTTCCATGTAGTTGAGTGGTTCTGAGTGAGTTTCTTAATCCTGAATTCTAGTTTGATTGCACTGTGGTCTGAGAGACAGTTTGTTATAATTTCTGTTCTTGTACATTTACTGAGGAGTGCTTTACTTCCAACTATGTGGTCAATTTTGGAATAAGCGCTATATAGTGCTGAGAAAAATGTATATTCTGTTGATTTGGGGTGGAGAGTTCTGTAGATGTCTATTAGGCCTGCTTGGTGCAGAGCTGGGTTCAATTTCTGGATATCCTTGTTCACTTTCTGTCTCATTGATCTGTCTAATGTTGAAAGTAGGGTGTTAAAGTCTCCCATTATTATTGTGTGGGAGTCTAAGTCTCTTTGTAGGTCTCTAAGTACTTGCTTTATGAATCTGGGTGCTCCTGTATTGGGTGCATATATATTTAGGATAGTTAACTCTTCTTGTTGCATTGATACCTTTACCATTATGTAATGGCCTTCTTTGTCTCTTTTGATCTTTGTTGGTTGAAAGTCTGTTTTATCAGAGATAGAATTGCAACCTCTGCTTTTTTTGTTGTTTTCTATTTGCTTGGTAGATCTTCCTCCATCCCTTTATTTTGAGCCTATGTGTGTCTCTGCACATGAAACGGGCCTCCTGAATACAGCACACTGATGGGTCTTGACTCTTTATCAAATTTGCCAGTCTGTGTCTTTTAATTGGAGCACTTAGCCCATTTACATTTAAGGTTAATATTTTTATGTATGAATTTGATCATGTCATTATGTTAACTGATTATTTTGCTTGTTAGTTGATGCAGTTTCTTCCTAGCATTGATGGTCTTTACAGTTTGGCGTGTTTTTGCAGTGGCTGGCACTGGTTGTTCCTTTCCATGTTTAGTGCTTCCTTCAGGAGCTCTTGTAAGGCAGGCCTGGTGGTCACAAAATCTCTCAGCATTTGCTTGTCTGTAAAGGATTTTTTTTCTCCTTCACTGATGAAACTTAGTTTGGCCAGATATGAAATTCTAGGTTGAAAATTCTTTTCTTTAAGAATGTTGAATATTGGCCCCAACTCTCTTCTGGCTTGTAGAGTTTCTGCTGAGAGATCCACTATTATTCTGATGGGCTTCCCTCTGTGGGTAACGCGACCTTTCTCTCTTGCTGCCCTTCACATTTTTTTCTCTCATTTCAACCTTGATGAATCTGATAATTATGTGTCTTGAGTTGTTCTTCTTGAGAGTATCTTTGTGGTGTTCTCTGTATTTCCCGAATTTGAATGTTGGCCTGCCTTGCTAGGTTGGGGAAGTTCTCCTGGATAATATCCTGAAGAGTGTTTTCCAGCTTGGTTCCATTCTCCCCATCACTTTTGGGTACACCAATCAGATGTAGATTTGGTCTTTTCACATAGTCCCATATTTCTTGGAGGCTTTGTTTGTTTCTTTTTGGTCTTTTTTCTCTAAGCTTCTCTTCTCACTTCATTTCATTCATTTGATCTTCAGTCACTGATACCCTTTCTTCCACTTGATTGAATTGGCTACTGAAGCTTGTGCATACATCACGTAGTTCTTGTGCCATGGTTTTCAGCTCCATCAGGTCATTTAAGGTCTTCTTTATGCTGTTTATTCTAGTTAGCCATTCATCTAATCTTTCTTCAAGGTTTTTAGTTTTTGCTATGGGTTCAAACATCCTCCTTCAGCTCGGAGAAGTTTGTTATTACCGATCATCTGAAGACTTCTTCTCTCAACTCGTCAAAGTCATTCTCCATCCAGCTTTGTTCCATTGCTGGCAAGGAGTTGCATTCCTTTGGAGGAGAAGAGGCCCTCTGATATTTAGAATACAAAATGAACTATTCCTCCACTTGCTCCTTTTTCTCTTGCAACATGTGAATTACTAGACCCTCCATCTGTGTCCTCCAGCCCAATTTTTCCCTTTAAATACTGAAGCCCTCAGGCATCCTTGGATAAAGGCACAGACCACAGACTGTTTCTATAATTCCATGTTTATTTTTTCTGAGTATGTCCTTAACCTTGGCAAAATAAACTTTTAAATTGATTGAGACCCGCCTTGGAAATTTTTTAGTTTATAAGTTTAATTAGCAATAACCTCTTCACAAATTATCATTAATTTTATGATTGGTAAAGTAAAATAAAAATATCATGACTCTGTGTAAATATAAACACTGCATTAACTTTAAATATTTTAAAATAGTGTTAAAATATTAGGATATAACAACATAGTGTTTATGTGAATGGAAATTAGCAACATTAACACCACAGAAGACCTTGGATATTTGTTTTCTTTGGTTTTGCTTTTGTGAGAGGTCTTGCTCTGTTACCTAGGCTGAAGTACAGTGGCATGATCATGGCTTACTGTTGCCTCAGTCTACTGGGCTCAAGTGATCCTTCCACCACAGGCTCCCCAGTAGCTCAACTACAGGCATGCACCACCACACTCAGCTAATGTTTTGTAAATTTATTTTCTGTAGAGATGGGGCCCAGGCTGATATTGAATTCCTGAGATTAAGCAAATCTCCTGCCTTGGTCACCCAAAGTGGTAGGATTACAGTTATGAGCCACCATTCCCAGCAGGATACTTGTTAAAAAGGGAATAATATGATTTTACTAATTTGTTATATAAATTGATATTAGCAAAAGGGTCTTGTTGAAAATACACTATCATGCTCAATTTGGCAGCACATATACTAAAATTGGAATGATACAAAGAAGATTAGCATGGCACTTGTAAAAGGATAACATACAAATTTGTGAAGTGTCCCATATTTTTCATTGAGATTCAGGAGGATGACAAACCCAATCCAAGGAAAATAAGAATCACAATAAAGTAACACAGTAGCTGAAGGATGAATAGCAGTATAAAACAGAACCTAATGGATCAGAGCTAAGTAATACAATACAAGAATTTCACAATGCAATTAGAAGTTATCAACAGCAGAATAAACCAAGCTGAGGAAAGAATCTCAGGACTTGAAAAGTAGTTCTCTGAAATAAGGCAGTAAGAAAAAAATAAAGAAAAAAGTATGAAAAGGAATAAACAAAACCTCCAAGAAGTATTGGATTATGTAAAAAGACCAAACCTGCAAATCATTGGCATGTTTTAAAGGAAGGGGATGAAAGTGAAAAATGTGGATAACATATTTCAGGCTATTGTTCATGAAAACTTCCCCCATTTTGCTAGAGAGGCCAACAGTAAAATTCAGGAACTACAGAGAACTCCTGCAAGATTCTAAACAAGAAGTTCATCCTCAAGATACATAATCATCAGATTTTCCAAAGTTAAAATAAAAGAAAAAATGTAAAGACATCTAGAGACAAAAGGCAAGTCACCTACAAAGGAAGCCCTATCAGGCTAACAGTGGACCTCTCAGTGGAAACCCTATAAGCCAGAAGAGATTGGGGCCTATATTCAACATTCCTAAAGAAAAAAATTTTCAACCAAGAATTTTATATCTAATCAAACTAAGTTTCCTATGTGAAGAAGAACTAAGATCATTTTCAGATAAGCAATATCTTACACCAGACATACCTTACAAGAGATCTTGAAAGGAGCACTAAATATAGAAAGGAAAGACTGCTATCAGCTAATACAAAAACGCACTTAAACACATGGACCAGTGTCACTGTTAAGCAACCACACAAACAAGCCAACATAAAAACCAGCTAACAACACAATGACAGGAACAGATTCACATCTACCAACACTAAACTTGAATGCATGTGGGCTAAATGCCCCACTTAGAATGTACAGAGTGGAAAGCTGGATACAAAAGAAAGACTCAATGATATACTGTCCTCAAAAGACCCATGTCACACATCATGACATTCATAGGCTCAAATTAAAGAGATGAAAGGAAATATACTAAGCAAATGGAAAACAAAAGAAAGCAGGGGCTAAAGTTCTAATTTCAGACTAAAGAGATTTAAAACCAACAAAGATCAAAAAAGACGGAAAAGACAAAGGCATTACATGATGATAAAGGGTTCAATTCAGCAAGAAGACCTAACTATTCTAAATACATGTGAACTCAACACAGCAACAATCAGATTCACAGAGCAAGTTCTTAGAGACCTACCAAGAGACAAAGAGACATAGACTCCCACACAATAATAGTGGAATACTTCAACTCTCCACTGACAATATTAGACAGATTATAGAGGCAGAAAATTAACAAAGATATTCAGGACCTGAGCTTAACATTAAACCAAATGGATCTAATTGGCCTTTACAGAACTCTCTATCCCAAATCAACAAAATATACATTCTTTCCATTGCCACGTGGCACATATTCTAATATTGACACATAATTAGACAGAAAACAATCCCCAACAGACATAAAAGAACTAAAATCATGCCAAACATACTATTAACAATAGAAGTCGTGACTATGAAAATTGCTCAAAACTGCAATTACATGGAAATTAAGCAACATACTCCTGAATGATTTTTGGGTAAATAATGAAATTAAGGTAGAAATCAAGAAATTCTTTTAAAATCATGAAAACAAAGATTCAAAATATCAGAATGTGTGAGATACAGGTAAGGCGTGTTAAGAGGAAAATTTATAGTATTAAATGCCCACATCAAAAGTTAGAAAGATTTCAAATTAACAACCTAACTTCACAACTAAAATAATTAGAGAAGCAGGAATAAATCAACTGCAAAGCTACCAGCAGATAAAAACAAATCAAAATCAGAGCTGAACTGAAGAAAATCAAGACATGAAAAAGAGTTCAAAAGATCAATAAATCCAAGAGTTGGTTTTTTGAAAAATTTAATAAATTAGTCCACTAGCTAGACTAATAAAAAAGAAAAGAGAACCAAATCCAAGATGGCGGCCAGCAGGAGGCTGATGAAGGAGCTTGAAGAAATCCGCAAATGTGGGATGAAAAACTTCCGTAACATCCAGGTTGATGAAGCTAATTTATTGACTTGGCAAGGGCTTATTGTTCCTGACAACCCTCCATATGATAAGGGGGCCTTCAGAATCGAAATCAACTTTCCAGCAGAGTACCCATTCAAACCACCGAAGATCACATTTAAAACAAAGATCTATCACCCGAACATTGACGAAAAGGGGCAGGTCTGTCTGCCAGTAATTAGCGCTGAAAACTGGAAGCCAGCAACCAAAACCGACCAAGTAATCCAGTCCCTCATAGCACTGGTGAATGACCCCCAGCCCGAGCACCCGCTTCGGGCTGACCTTGCTGAAGAATACTCTAAGGACCGTAAAAAATTCTGTAAGAATGCTGAAGAGTTTACAAAGAAATATGGGGAAAAGCGACTTGTGGACTAAAATCTGCCACGATTGGTTCCAGCAAGTGTGAGCAGAGGCCCCGTGCAGTGCATTCAGACACCCTGCAAAGCAGGACTCTGTGGAAATTGACACGTGCCACCGCCTGGCGTTCCCTTGTGGCAGTTATTAACTTTCTACAGTTTTCTTAATCAAAAGTGGTCTAGGTAACCTGTAAAGAAAGGATTAAAAATTTAAGATGTTCTAAAAAATAAAAAATAAAAAAAATAAAAAAGAAAAGAGAGAAGATTCAAATAAACAGAATTAGAAATGTTTAATAAAAATGATACTACTTATCCTTTCAAAAAGAAAAAAAAAAAGACAACCATTATAAACTACTATGAATGCCTCTACTATCACAAACTAGAAAACCCAAGGGAGATGAATAAATTCCCAGACGCATACACTGTCCAAGGACTGAGCCAGGTAGAAATAAATTTCCTGAAAAGACCAATAACAAGCTCCAAAATTAAATCAGTAATAAATAGCCTACTAAGAAAAACACTTGGGGCCTGATGGATTCACAGCCAGATTCTACCAGGTGTACAAAGAAAAGCTGGTACAATTCATACAGAAACTATTTCAAAACATTAAGAAGGAGTAACTCCTTTTCAACGTGTTCTATGGAGCCAGCATCATCTTGATACCAAAACCTGGCAGAGGCACAACAAAAACAAAAACAAAAAACTTCAGGCCAATATATTTGATTAACGTTGATGCCATCTTTTTTTTTTTTTTTTACATTTAAAATGTTTTATTTGGAAAGCAATTTAGGGCATACACACAGACCAAGTTGTCCTCAGTATGTCCCAAAGAGAATGTTGGAAATGTTATTAGAAAAAGACATACTCTTTATTGTTTTGAAAGAAAGTTCGTTCACACTAGAGAAGCTTTTGGGAGATAGCAAGCTTCTTGCTAGCTCTGATTAGTGAGTGATGGTGGTAAGTAAAACCAGTGTTAGGGTCCCAGCAGGTTGTTTCAGAAGCTGCTAGGTAAAGTTGGTCTTGGGGTTACAGCAGGCCATTTCAGCAGCTGGGCTTATAGAAGATTTAATTTTTGGATCAGGTGCTATGAGCTCCCAGGGCTTTTTCCCTGTGGCCCCTTGACTGATTTATTTGGGTATGACAAGAATGACTCAATTTGAATAATTAACTTTCACACCAGCAATCCTAGTGACTGTGAAATGTTGTCTCCCTATTTGAATTTCAGTAATGGTTAAATTATGTTAAGCATTTTTTTTTTCAGGTGATACTGGCTTTATTATAGTTATTATTAGAAGCACAGAGAGGTTAAGTGACTTGCCAAGAGTCTCTGCTATTTAGTTAACAATTGGGAGGTGTGATGGGGGCCTATAATCCAAGTTGGGAGAACTAACATAGGACATATTCCATTAGGTGACATCACCTCTCTGTAGCTGCTTCACATTTCGTTATTCTCCCCAAAACTCACCCATTGTCTGGAAGTACATTGAAAAATTCAGCGAGCAATTAGAGCACTCCCAATAGCTAAAATGAAGAATCAATGCTCTGTTAGCGATTTGGCTATGGTAGAACAACTGTCCCATTGATAGAATTGGATGAAAGAACATGAAAGAACTGAGGACTTCTGCTCCCATATGGTCTAGGAAAGTGTCCTTTTAACTCAGAGTAGAGCACTCCACAGAGCATTTGCGGGCTTGGAGTTGATAGGTTTATGTCCAAATTCAGGGTCAGTTATTAGTCAATTTTTGGCAACATGCATAACTTCTTTGAGGCTCCATTTCCACATTTGTGAAATGGATATAAGAATAATAGTAATAGTAGTAATACAGGTCCATCAGCCGGGCACAGTGGCTCACACCTGTAATCCCTGCACGTTGGGAGGCCGAGGTGGGTGAATCATGAGGTCAGCAGTTCAAGACCAGCCTGGCCAACATAGTGAAACCCCGTCTCTACTAAGAAATACAAAAATTAGCTGGGTGTGTGGTGGTGTGCGCCTGTAATCTCAGTTACTGGAGAGGCTGAGGCCGGAGAATCACTTGAGCCCAGGAGGTGGAGGTTGCAGTGAACTGAGATCGTGCCACTGCACTCCAGTCTGGCAGACAGAGCAAGACTCTGTCAAAAAACCCCAAAAAAACAAAAAACAAAACAAAACAAAAAAACAAGCCAATCCTGTATTCTTTTTTTTTTTAAATTATACTTTAAGTTCTAGGGTACATGTGCACAATATGCAGGTTTGTTATATAGGTATACATGTATCATGTTAGTTTGCTGCACCCATTAACTCGTCATTTACATTAAGTATTTCTCCTAATGCTATCCCTTCCCCAGACCCCTACTCACGACAGGCCCCAGTGTGAGATGTTCCCTGTCCTGTGTCTAGGTGTTCTCATTGTTTAATTCCCACCTATGAGTGAGAACATGCGGTGTTTGGTTTTCTGTTCTTGTGATAGTTTGCTCAGAATGATGGTTTCCAGCTTCATCCATGTCCCCACAAAGGACATTAATTCATCCTTTTTTATGGCTACATAGTATTCCATGGTGTATATGTGCCACATTTTCTTAATCCAGTCTATCATTGATGGATATTTGGCTTGGTTCCAAGCCTTTGCTGTTGTGAAGAATGTCACTATAAACATATGTGTGCATGTGTCTTTATAGTAGCATGATTCATAATCCTTTGGGCATATACCCAGTAATGGGATGGCTGGGTCAAATGGTATTTCTAGTTCTAGATCCTTGAGGAACCGTCACACTGTCTTTCACAATGGTTGAACTAGTTTACACTCCCACCAAGAGTGTAAAAAGTGTTTTCTATTTATCCTACATACTCAGCATCTGTTGTTTCCTAACTTTTGTAGTTGCTGTGCATTCTTTTTTCTTTTTATTATACTTTAAGTTTTAAATGATTGCCATTCTCACTGGTGTGAGATGGTATCTCATTGTGGTTTTGATTTGCATTTCTCTGATGACCAGTGACGATGAGCATTTTTTCATGTGTCTGTTTATTGCATAAATGTCTTCTTTTGAGAAGTGTCTGTTCATATCCTTTTGATGTAAACATTCTCAACAAAATACTTGCAAACGACATCCAGAAGCACATCAAAAAGCTAAAGCACCATGATAAAGCAGGCCTCATCCCTGGGATAGAATGTTGGTTCAACATCTGCAAATCAATAAATAAGATTCATCACATAAACAGAACTAAAGACAAAACTCACATGATTATCTCAATAGGCACAGAAAAGGCTTTTGGTAAAATTCAGGACCACTTCATGTTAAAAACTCTCAATAAACTGGGTATTCAAGAAACTTACCTCAAAATAATAGGAGCCGTCTATGACAAGCCCACAGTCAACATCATACTGAATGGGCAAAAACTGGAAGCATTCCTCTTGAATACCGGCACAAGACAAGAATGCCCTCTCTCACCACTCCTGTTCAACATAGTATTGAAAGGCATAGCCAGAGCAATCAGACAAGAGTAAGAAATAAAGGGCATCCAAATAGGAAGACAAGAAGTCAAATTATTTCTCTTCATAGATGACATGATTCTATATCTAGAAAACCCTAGAGTTTTGGCCCAAAGCTCCTCCAGCTGATAAACAACTTTATCAAATTTGCACGATACAAAAATCTATGTACAAAAATCACTAGCATTCCTGTAGACCAACAACAACCAAACTGAGAACCACATAGGAAAGCAATTCCATTCACAATTGCCACAAAAAGAATAAAATACCTATGAATACAGCTAACGAGGGAGATAAAAAAAATCTCTACAATGGGAATTACAAATATAGCCCACAGAAATCAGAGAAGACACAAACAAATGGAAAAACATCCCATGCTCATAAATAGGGAGAATCAATATCATTAAAATGGCTATACTGCCCAAAACAATTTATAGATTCAATGCTATTCTTATCAAACTACCAACAACATTCTTCACAGAACTAGTAACAACTATTTTAAAATTCATATGGAACAAAAAAGAACCCCAATAGGCAAGACAACCTTTCTTTTTTCAACTTTTATTTTAAGTTTTGGGGTACCTGTGCAGGATGTACATGTTTGTTACATAGGTATACCTGTGAGCCAAGGCAATCTTAAGCAAAAAGAACAAAGCTGGAGGTATGATGTTACCTAACTTCAAACTATACTACAAGGCTATGGTAAACAAAACAGCATGGTACTAGTACAAAAACAGGCATACAGACCAATGGAACAGAATAGAAGGCCTAGAAATAAGACTGCACACCTACCAGTATCTGGTCTTCAACAAAGCTGACAAAAACAAGCAATGAAGAAAGGACTGCCTATTCAATAAATGGTGCTAGGATAACTGGCTAGCCATATGCAAAAGATTGAAGTTGAACCTTTTTCTTACACCATACACAAATATCAACCTAAGATGGATTAAAGACTTAAATGTAAAACCCCAAACTTTAAAAACCCTGGAAGACAATCTAGGTTATACCATGCTGGACATAGACTCAGGTAAAGATTTCATGACAAAGACAAAAAAAAAAAATTATGAAAAAAGCAAAAATTGACCATTGGGATCTAATTAAACTAAAGAGCTTCTGCACAGCAAAATAAACTATCAACAGAGTAAACAGACAACTTACAGAACAGATGAAAATATTTGCAAACTGTGTAACTGACAAAGTTCTAACATCCAGCATCTATAAGAAACTTAAACTTACAAGAAAAAAACAAACAACCCCTTTAAAAAGTGAGTGAAGGACATGCACAGACGCTTTTTTTTTCTTTTTAGCTATTTATTGTGCTTATCTAAAAACATTATATGAGAAATAAATTGATAAATGCTATATAAAAAGTGTTTTGTTGAATGAGGTCTGGTTGATGGGGACTGGGAGTAGCAGATATTGTATAAAAACACAGTGAGTTATTTGCTTCCAAGAAAAACAGATCCACTGAGTATCTTTCAATATGCTACATTATCTGAGATTTTTTCAAAACCCAGAGTCCTTGGTGATCTGTCCTTTATCAGCTTAGGTGTTTAATTCCTGTTGACCTTTTGATTCTGGGAATGTGTTGTCTTTTTTATTATTATTATTATATTTTAAGTTCTAGGGTACATGTGCATAACATGCAGGTTTGTTACATATGTATACTTGTGCCATGTTGGTGTGCTGCACCCATCAATTCATCAGCACCCATCAACTCGTCATTTACATCAGGTATAACTCCCAATGCTATCCCTCCCCCTCCCCCCTCCCCATGATAGGCCCCGGTGTGTGATGTTCCCCTTCCTGAGTCCAAGTGATCTCATTGTTCAGTTCCCACCTATGAGTGAGAACATGCGGTGTTTGGTTTTCTGTTCTTGCGATAGTTTGCTGAGAATGATGGTTTCCAACTGCATCCATGTTCCTACAAAGGACACAAACTCATCCTTTTTTATGGCTGCATAGTATTCCATGGTATATATGTGCCACTTTTTCTTAATCCAGTCTGTCACTGATGGACATTTGGGTTGATTCCAAGTCTTTGCTATTGTGAATAGTGCCGCAATAAACATACATGTTCATGTGTCTTTCTAGCAGCATGATTTATAATCGTTTGGGTATATACCCAGTAATGGGATGGCTGGGTCATATGGTACTTCATCAAAATCACAATGAGATACCATCTCATACCAGTTAGAATGGCAATCATTAAAAAGTCAGGAAACAACAGGTGCTGGAGAGGATGTGGAGAAATAGGAATACTTTTACACTGTTGGTGGGATTGTAAACTAGTTCAACCATTATGGAAAACAGTATGGCGATTCCTCAAGGCACAGACACTTTTTAACAGAAGGCATACATGTGGCTAAAAATCATATGAAAAAAAAGTTCAGCATCATTGATAATTAGAGAAATGTAAATCAAAACCACAATGAGATACCATCTCATGCTAGTCAGAACAGTGATTATTAAAAAGACAAAAAATAACATATGCTGGTGAGGTTGTGTAGAAAAGGCAACACTCATACACTGTTGGTGGGAGTGTTAATTAGTTCAACCATTGTGGAGAGCAGTTTGGTGATTCTTCAAAGTGCTAAAAGCAGAACTACCATTTGATTCAGCAATCACATTACTGTGTATATTCCCAGATAAATGTAAATCATTCTACTACAAAAACACATGCATGCAAATGTTTATTGCAGCACTATTCACAATAGCAAAGATATCTGGTCCTGGACTTTTTTTTTTGTTGGTAATTTTAAAATTACCATTCGAATCTTGCTGCTTGTTATTGTTCTTTTCAGGGTATGTAAATCTTCTATATTTAAGCTAGGAGGGTTGTATTTTTCCAGAATTTATCCATCTCTTCTAGGTTTTCTAGTTTATGTGCATAAAAGTGTTCACAGTAGCCTTGAATAATCTTTTGTATTTCTGTGGTGTCAGTTGTAATATCTCCCATTTCATTTCTAATTGAGCCTACTTGGATTTTCTCTCTTCTTTTCTTGGTTAATCTTGCTAATGGTCTATCAATATTTTTTGTTTCATTTATCTTTTCTTTCATTTATCTTTTGTTTCATTTATCTTTTTGTTTCATTCATCTTTTGTATCTTGTTTGTTTGTTTGTTTCAATTTTATTTAGTTCTGCTGTGATTTTGGCTATTTCCTTTTTTCTGCTGGGTTTGGGTTTATTTTGTTTTTGTTTTTCTAGTTCCTTGAGCTGTGACCTTAGATTATCTGTTTGTGTACTTTCAGACTTTTTGATGTAGGTGTACAGGGCTATGTACTCTCCTCTTAGCACCACATTTGCTGTGTCCCAAAAGTTTTGATAGGTTGTGTCACTATTTTTGTTCAGTTCAAATAATTTTTAAATTTTCATCTAGATTTCATTTTGACCCAATTATTCAAAAGCAGGTTATTTAATTTCCATGTATTTGCAGGGTTTTGGAGGTATCTTTTGTTGTTGATTTCCAGTTTTATTCCACCATGGTTTGAGAGAGTGCTTGATATAATTTCAGTTTCTTAAATTTATTGAGGCTTTTTATGGCCTATCATATGGTCTATCTTGAAGAAGGTTCCATGCACTGTTGAAGAGAATGTATATTCTGCATTTGTTGGATAGAATGTTCTGTATATATCTGTTAAGTTCCTTTGTTCCAGGGTATAGTTTAAAATCCATTGTTTCTTTGTTGGCCTTCTGTCTTGATGACCTGTCTAGTGCTATCAGTGGAGTAAGTCTCCCACTATTACTGTGTTTCTGTCTATTTCATTTCTTAGGTCTAATTGTACTTGTTTTATAAATTTGGAAGCTCCAGTGTTAGGTGCATATATCTTTAAGATTGTGATATTTTCCTGTTGGACAAGGCTTTTAATCATTATATAACGTCCTACTTTGTCTTTTTTAGCTGCTGTTGCTTTAAAGATTTTTTTGTCTGATAAAAGAATAGCTACTCCTGCTTGCTCTTGGTGTCCATTTGCATCTAATGTCTTTTTCCACCCCTTTGCCTTAAGTTTGTTTGAGTCCTTATGTGTTAGGTGAGTCTCTTGAAGGCAGCAGATAGTTGATTGGTGAATTCTTATCCATTCTGAAGTTCTGTATCTTTTAAGTAGAGCATTTAGGCTATTTACATTCAATGTTAGTATTGAGATGTGAGGTACTATTCCATTCATCATGGTATTTATTGCCTGTATAGCTTGTTTTTTTTGCTTTTGCTTTTTAAATTTTATTTTTGTTTTATAGGTTTTGTGTGATTTATGCTTTAGAGGTTCTGTTTTGATGTGTTTCCAGGATTTGTTTCAAGATTTAGAGCTCTTTTTAGCAGTTCTTGTAGTCGTGACGTGGTAGTGGCAAATTCTCTCATTATAAGAATAATAAAAAAAGATTCTTTCCTTTGTCTTAACTTTAGATAACCTGATGACAATGTGCCTAGGCAATGATCTTTTCGCAATGAATTTCCCAGGTGTTTTTGTGCTTGTTGTATTTGGGTGTCTATGTCTGTAGTAAGGCTGGGGAAATTTTCCTCTATAATTCCCCCAAATAAATTTTTGAAACTGTTAGATTTATCTTAGTTTTTGGGAACACCAATTGTTCTTAGGTTTGGTTATTTAACATAATTCCAGATTTTTTGGAGGTTTTGTTTATATATTTTTTATTTTCATTTCTTTGTCTATGTTTGATTGGGTTAATTCAAAGATCTTATCTTCGAGTTCTGAATTTCTTTCTTCTACTTGTTCAGTTCTATTGCTGAGACTTTCCACAGCATTTTGCATTTTTATGTGTGTCCAATGTTTCCTGAAGTTTTGATTGTTTTTTCTTTATGTTATCTATTTCCTTGAATATTTCTCCCTTCACTTCTTTTATAATTTTTTGAATTTCCTTACATTTGGCTTTACCTTTCTCTGGGGCCTCCCTGATGAGCTTAATATTGAACCTTCTGAATTCTTTTTCAGGTAAATCCAGGATTTCTTCTTGGTTTGGACCCATTGCTGGTGAACTAGTGTGGTTTTTTGGGGGTGTTAAAGAACCTTGTTTTGTCATGTAACCAGAATTGGTGTTCTGGTTCCTTCTCATTTGGGTAGGCTCTGTCAGAGGGAAAGTCTAGGGTTGAAGGCTTTTGTTCAGATTCTTTTGTCCCATGGGGTATTCCCTTGATGTAGTACTCTCCCCTTTTTCCTATTGATGTGGCTTCCTGGAAGTTGAGCTGTCATGATTGTTATCACTCTTGTGGATCTAGCCCCCCAGCAAGTCTACAAGGTTTCGAGCAGGTATTAGGGTTTATCTGCACAAAGTCCGGTGATGTGAACTGTCTATGGGTCTCTCAGTCATTTATAACAGCAATTGTTCTGGTAGAGATGGCTGGGGGGGGTGAAGTGGACTCTGTGAGCGTTCTTAGCTTTGGTGGTTTAATGCACTATTTTTGTGCCAGCTGGCCTCCTCCCAGAAGGTGGCGCTTTCCAGAAAGCATCAGTTGTGGTAGTATGGTGAGAAACAGGTGGTGAGTGGGGCCCTAGAACTCCCAAGAGTATATACCCTTTGTCTTTAGTTACCACAGTGAGCAGGGAAGGACCATTGGGTGGGAGTAGAGCTAGGCGTTTCTGAGATCTGACTTTCCTTTGACAGGACTTGCTGCAGTTTCTATGGGGGATGGGGGTGTGGTACCCAGGTCAATAAAGTTATGTTCCTAAGGAGGATTGTCTGCCTCTGCTGTATTATGCAGGTTGTCAGGGAAGTGGGGGAAAGCCAGCAGTCACAGGCCTCACCCAGCTCCCATGCAATCTGAAAGGACCAGCCTTACTCACATCGTGCCTTCCACAACAGCACCAAGTCTCTTTCTAGACATTGGGCAAGAAGGGCTGAGAACTTGCCCCATGCTACCAGCCTCCCAGTTGTGAAAGCAAATATGCCTTTCCTTCTTCCCCCACCTGTGGATTCTGCACACTGGATTCATGCCATCCCTTGAGTTCTGGCAAGGAGGCTTCTCAATCAGTTCAAATTGTGACAAAGTTCAGCTGGAGATTTCTCTATGACCTTTCCCAAAGCCTCTGTGAGGCCAGGCAAAAATGGCTTGCTAGGAGACTCAGTGAGCTCACAGGTGTTTTCCCACTGCTTCCTCTACCCCAGGATTACACTCGGCTCTCTAAATTGACTCAGCTCCAGGTAAGATCAAAATCTCCTGTAATCTAGGCCTTCAGTTTCCCCGCTTGTCCACCATGATCCTGTGATCCTGTGTCTTTTTTTTTTTACTATAAGTTTTGGGATACGTGGGCATGACATGCAGGTTTGTTACATAGGTATACATGTGCCATGGTGGTTTGCTGCACCTATCAAACCGTCATCTAGATTTTAAGTCCTACATGCATTAAGTATTTGTCCTAATGCTCTCCCTCCTTTTGGTACCCACCTCTGACAGGCACTGGTGTGTGATGTTCCCCTCCCTGTGTCCATGTGTTATCATTGTTCAACTCCCACTTATGAGTGAGAACATGCGATGTTTGGTTTTCTGTTCCTGTGTTAGTTTACTGAGAATGATAGCTTCCAGCTTCATCTATGACCCGGCAATGGACAAGGATTCATTCTTTGTATGGCTGCATAGTATTCCACGTTGTATATGTGCCACATTTTCTTTATCCAGTCTATTATTGATGGGCATTTGGGTTGGTTCCAAGTGTTTGTAATTGTAAATACTGCCACAATAAGCATACATGTGCATCTGTCTTTACAGTAGAATGATTTATAATCCTTTGGGTATATACTCAATAATGGGATTGCTGGGTCAAATGGCATTTCTGGTTCTAGATCCTTGAGGAGTCACCACACTGTCTTCCACAATTGTTGAACTAATTCATACTCCCACCAACAGTGTAAAAGTGTTTCTATTTCTCCACAGCCTCACAAGCATTTGTTGCTTCCTTACCTTTTAATAATTGCCATTCTAACTGGCATGAGATAATATCTCATTGTGGTTTTGATTTGCATTCCTTTAATGACCAGTGATAAGGAGCTTTTCTTCCATATGTTTGTTGGCCGCATAAATGTCTCCTTTTGAAAATTGTCTGTTCATATCCTTTGTCCACTTTTGATGGGGTTGTTTGGTTTTTTTCTTGTAAATTTGTTTCCTTGTAGATTCTGGATATTAGACCTTTGTCAGATGGGTAGCTTGCAAAAATTCTCTCCCATTCTGTAGGTTGCCTGTTCACTCTGATGACAGTTTCCTTCACTGAGCAGAGAAGCTCTTTAGTTTAATTAGATCCCATTTGTCAATTTTGGCTTTAACTGCCATTGCTTTTAGTATTTTAGTCATGAAGTCTTTGCCCATGCCTGTGTCCCGAATGGTATTGCCTAGGTTTTCTTCTAGGGTTTTTATGGTTTTATATTTTACCATTTAGACTTTTAATCTGTCTTGAGTTAACTTTTGTATAAGGTGTATGAGGAAGGTGTCCAGTTTCAGTTTTCTGCATATGGCTACCCAGTTTTCCCAGAATCATTTGTTAAAGAGGTAATCCTTTCCCTCTTGCCCGTTTTTGTCAGGTTTGTCGAAGATCACATGGGTGTAAATGTGTGGTGTTATTTCTGAGGCCTCTGTTCTGTTCCATGAGTCCGTATATCTGTTATGGTATCAGTACCATGCTCTTTTGGTTACTGTAGCCTTGTGAGTATAGTTTGAAGTCAGGTGGTGTGATGCCTCCAGCTTTTTTTTTTTAATCTTAGGATTATCTCTTGGCTACATATGGGCTCTTTGTTGGTTCCATATAAGAAATTTAAGAAGTAGTGTTTTCTAGTTTTGTGAAGGCAATGGTAGTTTGTCTAAAATGCCATTGAATCTACTCATGCACTGAGCAGTATGGTCATTTCATGAAACATTGATTCTTCCTATCCATGGTGTTTCCATTTCATTTTGTATCCTCTTGAACGTTCTCAGAAGAGAGGTACTTCACATCACCATGAGTTATATTCTGGGCATTTTATTTTTCTTTGTGATGAATGAGTTATCCGTTTATTTCTTCGTTTGTCTATTATTGGTGTACAGAATAGCACGTTTTTTCACATTGATTTCATCACTAGAACTTTCACGGGGTGCTTATCGGCAAGGTTGCGATTTCGTGGTTTTTGAGGCGGTCGCTCTCTTTTGAGCAATTCACAGTGGCGGATCTCAATCCTGCAAAACTCCACCTCCCGGGTTCCGCCATTCTCTGCCTCAGCCTCCCGGTAGCTGGGACTACAGGCACCAGCCACCTGCGCCCGGCTAGTTTTTGTAATTTTTAGTAGAGGCGGGGTTTCCCCGTGTTAGCCAGGATGGTCTCGATCTCCTGACCTCGTGATCCACGCCCGTCTCGGCCTCTAGTGCTGGGATTACAGGCTTGAGCCACGGCCGGCCGACGATGGGTTTCTAAATATACAATCAAGTCATTTGCAAATAGAGACAATTTGACTTCCTCTTTTCCTATTCGAATACCCTTTATTTCTTTCTCTTCCCTGATTTCTCTGGCCAGAACTTCCAATATGCTGTTGAATAGGAGTTGAGAGAGAGGGCATCCTTGTCTTGGGCCAGTTTTCAAAGAGGATGCTTCCAGTTTTTGCCCATTCAGTATGATATTGGCTATGGATTTGTCATAAGTAGCTCTTATTATTTTGAGATACATTCTGTCAACACCTAGTTTATTGAGAGTTTTTAGCACGAAGGGGTGTTGAATTTTATTGAAGGCCTTTTCTGCATCTATTGAGATAACCACGCCGTTGCTTTTTGTCATTGGTTCTGTTTATGTGATGGATTACGTTTATTGTTTTGCATATGTTGAACCAGTCTTGCATCCCAGGGATGAGGCCAACTTAATCACAGTGGATAAGCTTTTTGATATGCTGCTGGATTCAGTTTGCCAGTATTTTCTTTTATTGATGATTTTCGCATTGATGTTCATCAGGGATATTGGCCTGAAATTTTCTTTTTTTTGTTGTGTCTCTGCCAGGATTTGGAATAAGGATGATGCTGGCCTCATAAAATGAGTTAGGGAGGGTTTCCTCTTTTTCTGTTGTTTGGAATAGTTTCAGAAGGAATGGCACCAGCTCCTCTTTGTACCTCTGGTAGAATTCGGCTGTGAACCTTTGTGTTTCTGGGCTTTTTTGTTGTTGTTGTTGGCAGGCTATTAATTACTGCTTCAATTTTCTAACTTGTTATTTGTCTATTTAGGGATTCGGCTTCTTCCTCGTTTAGTCTTAAGAGGATGTATGCATCCAGGAATTTATCCATTTCTTCTAGATTTTCTCATTTATTTGCATAGAGGTGTTTGTAGTATTCTCTGATGGTAGTTTGCATTTCTGTGGGATCAGTGGTAATATCCTCTTTATCTTTTTTTATTGTGTCTATTTGATTTTTCTCTCTTTTCTTATTTATTAGTCTGGCTAGTGGTCTATCTACTTTGTTAATCATTTAAAAAAAACAGCTCCTGGATTCATTGATTTTTTTGAACGTTTTTCATGACTATCTCCTTCAGTTCTGCTCTGATCTTAGTTATTTCTTGTCTTCTGCTAGCTTTTGAATTTGCTTGCTCTTGCTCTGCTGACTCTTCTCTAGCTCTTTTAATTGTGATGTTAGGGTGTCAATTTTGGATCTTTCCTGATTTCTGATGTGGTCATTTAATGCTAAAAATTTCCATCTTAACACTGCTTTAGCTGTGTCCCAGAGATTCTGGTACATTGTCCCTTTGTTCTCATTGTTTTCAAATAACTTTGTTTTCTGTGCCTTAATGTTTTTATTTATCCAGTAGTCATTCAGGAGCAGGTTGTTCAGTTTTCATGTAATTGTGCAGTGTTGAGTGAGTATCTTAATCCTAATTTCTCATTTGATTGCACTGTGGCCTGAGAGGCTGCTTTTTGTGATTTCTGTTCTTTTGCATTTGCTGAAGAGTGTTTTACTTCCAATTATGTGGTTGACTTCAGAATAAGTACTATTTGGTGCTGAGAAGAATGTATATTGTGTTGATTTGTGGTGGAGAGTTCTATAGATGTCTATTAGGTCCACTTGGTCTAGAGCTGTGTTCAAATACTGACTATCCTTGTTAATTTTTTGCCTCATTGATCTGTCTAATATTGATAGTGTGGTGTTAAAAGTCTTTCACTATTATTGTGTGGGAGTCTATGTCTCTCTGTAGGTCTCTAAGAACTCACTCTATTAATATGGGTGCTCCTGTATTGGGTGCATACATATTTAGGATAGTTAGCTCTTCTTGTTGCAGTAATTTATTTATCATTATATAATGCCCTTCTTTGTCATTTTTTATCTTTGTTGCTTTAAAGTCTATTTTATCAGAGACTAGGATTGCAAACCCTGCATTTTTTGCTCACCATTTGCTTGGTAAATAATCCTCCATCCATTTATTTTGAGCCTATGTGTGTCTTTGCATGTGAGACGGGTCTCCTGAATACAGCACACCGATGGGTTTTGACTCCTTATCCAATTTGCCAGTCTGTTTGTTCTAATTGGGGCATTTACCCCATTTACTTTTAAGATTAATATTGTTATATGTGAATTTGATCCTGTAATCATGATGCCGGCAGGTTATTTTGCACATTAGTTGATGCAGTTTCTTCATAGTGCCATTGATCTTTATATTTTGGTATGCTTTTTCAGTGGCTGGTACCGATTTTTCCTTTCTATATTTAGTGCTTCCTTCAGGAGGTCTTGTAAGGCAGTCCTTGTGGTGACAAAATTTCTCAGCAGTTGCTTGTCTGTAAAGAATTTTATTTCTCCATCGCCTATGAAGTTTAGTTTTGCTGGATATGAAATTTTGAGTTGAAAATTCTTTTCTTTAAGAATTTTGAATATTGGCCTCCACTCTCTTCTGGCTTGTAGGGTTTCTGTAGAGAGATCTGCTGTTAGTCTGATGGGCTTCCCTTTTTAGGTAACATGACCTTTCTTTTTGGCTCCCCTTAACATTCTTTCTTTTGTTTCAACCTTGGAGAAACTAACGATTACGTGTCTTGGAGTTGCTTTTCTTGAGAAATATCTTAGTGGTGTTCTCTGTATTTCCTGAATTTGAATGTTGGCCTGTCTTTCCAGGTTGGGGAAGTTCTCCTGGATAGTATCCTGAAGTGTGTTTTTCAACTTGGTTTCATTCTCCCTGTCACTTTCAGGGATCCCAACCAATTGTAGATTTGGTCTGTTCACATATTCCCATATTTCTTGGAGGCTTCGTTCATTCCTTTTCACTTTTTTTTTTTTTTTTTTTTTGCTAATCTTATCTTCATGGCTTATTTCAGTAAGTTGATCTTCAATCTTTGATACTTTTTTTCACTTGATCAATTTGGCTATTGATACCTATGTATACTTCTTGAAGTTCTTGTGCTGTGTTTTTCACCTTCATCAGGTCCTTTATATTCTTCTCTGAATGGGTTATTCTAGTTAGCAGTTTCTGTAACCTATTATCAAGGTTCTTAGCTTTCTTGCATTGGATTGTAATATGCTCGTTTAGCTCAGAGGAGTTTGTTATTACACAATTGCATACCTTCTGAAGCCTGCTTCTGTCAATTCATTAAAGTCATTCTCTGCCTTGTTTCATGCCCTTGTTGGAGAGGAGTTGTGATCATTTGGAGAAGAAGAGACATTCTAGTGTATGGAATTTTCAGCATTTTTGCGGTGGTTTTTCCTTATCTTCTTGGATTTATCTACATTTGATTTTAGAGGCCGATGACCTTTGGATGTGGTTTTATGTCAGGGTCCTTTTTGTTGATATTGATGTTACTGCTCTCTGTTTGTTAGGTTGTCTTCTAACAGTCAGACCCCTCTTCTGCAGGTCTGCTATTATTTACTGGGCATCCACTCCAGATTGGGTTATATTTTTATTCATTCAATCAGTTTATATTTTTTGCATGAAAAATTGAATCCATTTGCATTTATGGTTATTATTGACATGTGAGGTTTTGTAGCTGTCTTACTGATAATTATTTTCTGAATTTTAAAATTTTCTTTGTTATTTTCTTTCTCTCCTATTTTATATCATTGTGGTTTTATGCTGTTATACAGTGGTATCATTTCAGTTTTTTCTCTTCCTAATTTGTGTTTGCTTTACAAATGAGTTTCATACTTCTATTTCTTTTCACCATAGAATAAAATTTTCTCTTGCTTTCAGGTTTAATGTTGTCTTGAGTATTTATTTTTGGACTGGCCTAGTGGTCATGAATTCAGTTTTTGCAAGTCTGGGAAAGTGTATGTTTCTTTTTCATTTATAATGGACAAAATTTTTGTGTATAGTATTTTTTGCTATCTTTTTTTTTCTTTCATCACTTTATATTTATCATCCCATTGTTTTCTAGCCCATAAGGTTTCTGCTAAGAAAGCTGCTGTTAGTCTGATATGGGTTCCTTCATAAATGACTAGACACTTATCTCTTGCTGTTTTTAGGATTCTACTTCTGTCCATGATTTTTGAAAATTTGGATATCATGTGCTGTTAATAAGACCTTTTTGAATTGTATTTATTTGGGGTTCTCTGATATTCCTATATCTAGATATCTAAATTTCTTGCCATACTTGAGAAGTTTTCAGCCATTATTTCCTTAAATAGGTTTTCTGTCCCTTTCATTTTCTTTTCACCTTCCAGGACACCAGAATTTTGCATATTTGTTTGCTATAGGTGTCCCACATTTCACATAGGCATTGTTCATTTCTTTTTATTTTTTATTTATTTTTGTAGCTGCTGTAACAGTCAACTTCTGACTTTTTAATATTTGCTTTCATTGGAAAGACTCCTTCTTGAAGGTCTATAAATGGCTATGTTTGAGTAGAGCACTTTGGATTCGATTCTGTCTTCATGCAATAGTGTAGTCTCTGTTTGATTCTTCAACTGTAAGTAGCATCAGTGGTGCTCCTGAGTGGCTTAGGGTATAGTTGTTAGGGGAGGCTTTGGTGAATTTTTGCTGGAGACAGTTATAGGTGGGTCAGTTCAGTGGCTCAATCTTGGCTCACTGCAACCTCCACCTCCTGGGTTCAAGCAATTCTCCTGCCTCAGCCTCCTGAGTAGCTGGGACTATAGGCACATGCCACCACGCCTGGCTAATTTTTGTATTTTTAGTAGAGATGGGGTTTCACCATGTTGGCCAGGATGGTCTTGATCCCCTGATGACCACCAGGCCTCAAGTATAGTGTTTACGTGGGCATGGTAGCGGTTTCACTGTGGCCCTGTTGCTGGAGAAAGCAGGGTTGCTTTCAATGGTTACAACCATAAACAGGTGGCTGGGGAGTACATGTTCACAACCAGGTGGCAACTGCATATGAGGGCGCTTGTACTCAGAGCACGTTTACATGTGTAGTAGTGGTCTCACTTCTTGCAGGAGGAGCAGTGTTGCTGCTAGGGACTTGTTACTCAGCTCTACCAGTGTCAGCCAGGCAGCAGCAGCAGTTGTGGGTGGAGGATACTAGTGGGTCTCCAGGGATGTGGATGAACCCCAGGACTGGTTGCAATCTAGTGGTGGTGTGCTCTCAAAATGATGTTGTGAGGTGTCTTCTTAGGACATGAGGAATGTGTGAGGCCCAGTGGAAGTTTCCCCTATGGAGCAGTGCCATCATGTGGTCTCTAGGAAGTTCCTTAATCAGAAATTAGTTTCTGATTTTGCAATAGTAGAGGGCCCCTCCCATAGCTAGAATTGAAGGAAGCTTCTGTGAAAATTTGGACTGCTGGGGATCTCTCATTTAGCTATTCCCTGAATTGGGAAGCCTCTGGTCTCCCAGCCAATCCTGGCCAAGCAGACTAACTTGCTTCCTTCTCTTTTCTTGCCTTAGGTGTTTCATGATACTTCTCTGTTGAATTCCAGTGTTCTCTCTGTTGGCAATGATGTGGAAAAATTAGAACTCTCAGAAAATGCTGATCAGAATGTAAAGTTGTACAGCCTTGTTGGAAATCAGTAAGACAGTTCCTCAAAAAATTAAACAGTTACCATATGGTACAGCAATTCCACTTGGTGGCATATACTCAAAAGAATTGAAAACAGGGAATTTAATATATTTCTGTATCAATGTTTACAATAACAACAGCATTATTTACAATAGCCAAAAGGAGGAAACAACTCATATTTCCCTTGATGAGTAAATGACTAAAGAAAATGTAGTATATACATAAAATGAAATATTATTTAGCCTTAATAAGGGATGAAATTATGATACATGCTACAACATGGGTGAACCTTGAAGACATGCTAAGTGAAATAAGCCAAATACAAAATGACAAATATTGTATTATTCCACTTATATGAGGTACCTAGAATAGTCAAATTCACAGAGACAGAAAATAGAATAGTGGTTACCTAGGTCTAGGTAAGTGTGAAATGGGAACTTAATATTTAATAAATACACCGTTTTAGTTTGAAATAATGAATAAGTTTTGGAGATAGACAGTGGTGATGGTTGTGCAGCCACGTGAATGTACTTAATGCCACTGAATTGTACTCTTTAAAGTGGCTAAAATAATAAATTTTATTTAATGTGTATTTTATTCCAAATTTTATAAAAGAGTATTTTATTATGTAGCTCTCTCTTTAGTAAGGAGAAAATTATCCCCACAGATGCCTATGTACTTTTTGTTGGCAAAAATAAATAGTAAAGTTACATGAAACTCCTATATCAGTCTCTGGCAAATGGCAACAGGTCTGCTATGACTGGCTTAGGCTAGTTTATCAACTCTACCATATCCAAGGCTCCTTTTTATTACAAATAGCTTGTTACCCTCTTTACTATCCTGAAATAAAATGCATGGGTGGCAAAACATACACATAACACAAAAAGGGTGTAATAATAGTAATAATATAATAAGTATAATATAAAGAAGAGAGAATCATTTACAATAAAGGCAATATGTATTTTCAGTGTAGAAATGCTTGTGCATACTATGCTAGAAAACATAATAAAGTAGTCAGATGCTTGCCCCAGACATAGAATTGCCATAAATTTGATAGCCTCAAGTATAGACTGTTGGTTTGTCATATTGGCAACTCAGACTTTACAAGCTGTATTGCTTTCAGTGATGCAATTTTCCAAAATGGTTATCGAGTCTTGGTAAACTTAAAAATATGCAAAGTATAATTTTCCCTCCATTTGCACAGTAGTTACATTCTTTGTATTCTGTATACAATGAAATAGAATTCATTGTATACTGAAAATGTTCAGAAATTACTTATCTTTATATGTGAAACAGATGTAAGTTTGATAATTTTAAAAAAGTTTTCTTCAACAATAGTCGATATCTGGTGGGACATTTAAAATTCAAAGAGATAGCAGGAAATTTTTCATTTTGTGGAACTATTTAGTGCATTACATGACACCTAGTATTCATGGAGCTCATTCACTAAATTCCAGTAACGCTTCAGTCATTGTGATAACAAGCAAAACCACCTTCAATCTTTTCTAAAACATCTTCTGGGGGGTCATACTGCCCCACTCTTTCCAACCTACACAGAGGCAAATATTCATTCATCTTCTGGTGTTGCGCGCAATTTCACATGAACAAAATTGGGTTTTTGCAGCAAGAAGGGGGCATAGCTATCAGGGAGGCAACCATGGTAGGTATAAACCTCTTTCTTCACAACACCTACATTTACTCTGCCTGTTGCCAGGTAAATTAAATCTAGTACAAAATCATCTTTTTCAGTGTGTGATTTTCATGCCAGACAGAAGAAAATTTATTCATTTCAAACTTCTATTCTTCTGGTTCTATTGGGTATTGTTGGTTGTTTGACTGATAACACTTATTATGTAAATACATATCCTATTTGGCTTCGCCCATCAAAGAAATAACATCCCTAACTTATTCACAAATTTTTGGTATAAGCAAACTTTATTCTTTATAAAACAAGAGGAACAAATAACCCGATATGGGCCCAATGAGACTGATTCCAATTTAATTTACTACACCTGTTTGTTTATTAATTTGTCGATTCCTTTTTTCCTGAGGAAGATCTCTGAGCTCAGGATCCCTTTATTCCTTATTTGATTTCTAAATGTTGCAAAATATTGTAGTGTATTTTCCATCCAAGTTACTGCAAAATACATTATTTTAATTTTTTAATGGCTGAGTTGTACTCCATGATGTATATACACATACACCATATATATACCACATTTTCTTTTGCTTATTTATTTATTTATTTGATTTCCAACTTTTATCTTAAGTTCAGGGGTACATGTGGAGAATGTGCAGGTTTACTACATAGGTAAATGTGTGCATGGTGGTTTGTTGCACAGATCTTTCCATTACCTAGGTATTAGGCCCAGCATCCATTACCTATTATTCCTGAGGCTTTCCCTCCTCCCACCCACTACCTTCCAACAGGCCCTAGTGGATGTTGTTGCTCTCTGTGTGCCCATGTGTTCTCATAATTCAGCTTCCACTTACAAGTGAGAACATGCATATACCACATTTTTTTTTTATCCACTTGTTGGTCAATGGACACTTAAGTTGGTTCCATATCCTTGAAATCATGAATTATGCTGCTATAAACATGCATGTGCATGTGTCTTTTTTATATAATGACTTATTTTCCTTTGGGTAGATACCCCCAGTATTGGGATTGCTGGATTGAGTGGTAGATCTACTTTTACTTCTTTAAGAAATTTCCATACTGTTTTTCATAGTGGTTGTACTAGTTTACATTCCCACCAGTGGTATAAAAGTGTTCCCTTTTCACCACATCCACACCAATATCTATTGTTATTTGATTTTTTCATTACTGCCATTCTTGCAGGAGTAAGGTCATATCTCATTGTGGTTTTAATTTGCATTTCCCTGATAATTAGTGATGTTAGGTATTTTTTTCATAAATTTGTTGACTGTATATCTTATTGAGAAATGCTTATTCATGTTCTTTGTGTACTTTTTGATGAGATTACTTGTTTTTTTCTTGCTGATTTTTTTGAGTTCCTTGTAGATTCTGGATATTAGTTCTTTATCAGCTGCGTAGTTTGAGAATATTATCTTCCACTCTTTGGGTTGTCTGTTTACTCTGCTGATTATTTCTTTAAGGCAGAAAAAAAAAAAGACAGGAAGAAGACCGGAAGAAAATAAAGAGGGAAGAGAATACCACAAAACTACTAACAAACAAATAGCAAAATAGCAGGATTAAGCCCTTACTTATCAATAATAACACTGAATGTAAATGGCCTAAATTATCTAATCAAAAGACATAGATTGAATGAAGGGATGAAAAAACAAAACCCATTAGTGTGTTGCCTAAAAGAAAGACACTTTACCTATAAAGACACACATAGACTCAAAATAGACTCAAATAAAAATACAAATAGACTCAAAATAAAGATATAAAAAAAGATATTCCATGCCAATGGAAACCAAAAACATAAAAAAAGGAGGCTTCACTATACTTATATCAGACAAAATACATATCAAGACACAAACTGTAAGAAAAGATAAAGAAGGTCACTATATAATGATAAAGGGGTCAATTCAGGAAGAGGATATAGAAACTTTTAATATACATACACCAACATGGGAGCACCCAGATATGAAAAGGAAATATTGTTAGAGCTAAAGAGAGAGACAGGTCCCAATACAAGAATAGCTGCAGACTTCAACATCCCACTTGCAGCACTGGACATGTCTTTTAGACAGAAAATCAACAAAGAAACATTAGACAATCTGCATTATAGACCAAATGGATCTAATAGATATTTACTGAACATTTTATCCAAGAGTTGCAGAATAAACATTATTTTCTTTAGTACATTGATCATACTTAAAGAAAGACCACATGTATAGTCACAAACAAGTCTTAAAACATTCAAAAAATTAAAATAATATCAAGAATTTTCTCTGATCACAATGGAATAAAACAACAAATTAATAAGAAAAGGAATTTTGGAAACAATAAAGATACATTTAAAAAAATATACTCCTGAATGACCAGTGGGTCAGTGAAGAAATTAAGGAAATTGAAAAATTTCTTGAAACTAGTGATAATGCTAACACAACATACCAAAACCTATGAGATAGAGAAAAAGCAGTACCAAGAGGAAAGTTTATAGGTATAGGCACTTACATAAAAAAAAGAGAAAAACTTCAAATAAACAATCTAATGTGCATGTTAAACAAATTGAAAAGCAAGAGTAAACCCACCCCAAAATTAGTACAAGAAAATAAATAATAAAGTAGCAGAAATAAATGTAATTGCAACAAAAATACAAAATATTAATAAAATAAAGTTTTCTTTTTTTAAAACAAAACTTACAAACTTTTAGCTAGACTATGAAAAAAAGGAGTATCTACATAAATACAATCAGAAATAAAAGAAGAGACATCAAAATTCATACTGCAGAAATTCAAAGATTCTCAATGGACAAATTCCTAGATATGTGCAACCTAGCAAGATTGAAGTGAGAATAAATAAAAAATCTGAGCAGGCCAATAACAAGTAATGAGATAAAAGATGTAATAAAAAGTCTCCCAGTAAAGAAAGTCCTGGGACCTGATTGCTTCACTGCTGAATTTTATTGAACATTTAAAAAAGAATTAATACCAATTCTACTCAATTTACTTTGAAGAATAGAGGAGGGAATACTTCCAAACCCTTAAACCCTTTCTTTCTTTCTTTCTTTCTTTCTTTCTTTCTTTCTTTCTTTCTTTCTTTCTTTCTTTCTTTCTTTCTTTCTTTCTTTCTTTCTCTCTCTCTCTCTCTTTCCTTCCTTCCTTCCTTCCTTCCTTTCTTTCTTTCTTCCTTCCTTTCTTTCTTTCTTTCTTTCTTTCTTTCTTTCTTTCTTTCTTTC